>NW_028139401.1:0-84144 GCF_965202585.1 Thalia democratica | reverse complement strand
TTTGTCCCGTGAAACAGCATTAAGTTGCCGCTTTTACCATCTGTCTCCTCTTTGTTTTGCTCAACCACTTTGTAAATTTGTAAAATTTCTGGGTGTCTAATATGTTCAGCTTTTATTGCAGTAGTTTTAAAGAAGTTTTCAACAAATTTGAATTCATCTGATGTCGGATCCAGCTGTAGAGCGTTGTATTTCCAACTGTTGTCAACTTCCGCACCTGAATTCAAATGTTTAAGAGGTTAATACGTGTTGAGTATACAGTTATAACATAAAATGTATGTAGTTAACAAAACTTAAACAACTTTTTTTTATTAAGCTCATCGACAAAAGTTTGTTTTAACCGAAAGAACTTTGATGAAAAGTTTCAAAATTACTTGCTTAAGTTTTAGGTTTGTAAAAAAATTTATTAAAACTCAATAAACTTTTCTAAAAAAAACTTGTGTCTGCATTTTGGAACTTTTAATTTTGGAGAGTTCTTTGAATAGAATGACTCAACTAATAATAAGCTAAAAAATATTATTTAGGCTAACCTGCTAAGACAAGTAAAACTTCGGTTAAAATTTACGATCTTGTCAACAATTAATTAAGATACATATGTTTAACCTACTGACGATACTTTGAATTGAATGATTAAAACAATCAGGTAAGCATGTCACATGTTACAGTTAAACTTAAGTATTTATATTTATTATTCAACTAAGATTCCTATAATGATCAGTTGCTTGCAGTTATTTACATTAAATTTAATGATGCAACTTGCTTTAAAGCGTTTTTACATTTCATTGTTAGTATACTCAAAATTATTTTTCTTTCCAGTAGCTGTAACATAATTTTTACTATTAGTAAATTACAAACCTTCAATTTGAAATGGTGTTTTATTTCCACAAACTATAGGTATAATCAGAAATAATAAAAAGCAAGCTGTTTTCATTATTTTTGTATTAATTAAGGCCTGTTAAATAAATAAAATTATTTAAATATTTGCATAAGCACTAAGTAGATTAGATGTAACGTATAATTTTTTTTACCGTAATAAAGATAATATAATATTATTTTAGTTCAAAACTAAACTGTCAATTTAAATTAACAAATATCTTATATTACAACAAAGTTAACTTCTTTTATTTGATCAAATAAAAAATACATTTTCTTAAGTTAAATCATTTTTACCTAACGTACTTTATCTATAAGTAAAACTATCTTTTAAAGTTCTTTAAAATTAAAACATAATTGAAAACTTATGAAGTTTTTTCTGAATTAGCTTTTGTTAAGCTTAGACTGACCTTTTAGTCTACTTTCAGATGTTTTATACTACAACAAGTTTAACTTCTTTAAATACTTCAAATATTATTTCTTGGAATCATTTATATATACCTAACTAAATTATCTTTATGTAGAACTATATTTAAAAGTTTTAAAATACACAATTAAAAACTTCAAAGGTATAAATTACTTTAAGTTCTTTTTAAATTTTATTTACCTTAAAAAACGCAGAAAAGTGGAGTAATTAAATATCAAATAACAATAAACAAAACATATTACCAGATATTTTTTAGTAAATAATAAAATGCGACAACTGAATGACCTTTTCCACAAAACTTAAAAAAACGTAAACACAAATACCGTAAGAAAAGAATAGAAGCTAAGGTAGGTGTTCATGTGTGTTTACTAAAGATAAGCATAACTACTACAGATTAAAAATTAATAACAGATAAAGTATAATTAAACACTATTAATCTATAAAAGTTATGCTTATCCTTGGTAAACACACATATACACCTACTTTAACTTCAAACTTTTCTTACAGTATTTGCTTCTTACAGAGCTCCGTTGAAGTTAGTTTATGTACTTAAACATGTGAAGAGAACATATATTATTAATAATGATAATACTGTAAAAATTTGTTTTTATTGTATACTCCAGTGAACTTACTTCGCCAGGATCTTTATTAACAAACGATTAATTAATTTTGAATAATCACTGTATTTTTATTTATTTTTGGAAATGAACTACTTTCAAAAATAATGATGCAGTATGCTGGAAACTAATTTGCCTTCTACTTACTGATGACTTAGATTTCTATAAAGAAACTGGCACCTTAACTCATAAATAGATTTTCTTGGGTTCAATAATACTTATGAAATTGGATAATATGTAAAATGAGGAGAGATTCAAAATATTTGGATAATAAAAAAATATTACACTTTCATAAAAACTAGTTTTTTTTTGTATATGAAACAGATTACTTTTGACATAAAGTTTTAATGCGAATTTTTAAAGTATGAATACTCAAAAGTATTTAAAGTCAGCTGTATGTTTATATTTATTAGATAACACAAAATACTAAATACAGGGTTGACAAAAAACTTGGAAACCTGGAAAACCTTGAATTTTGAATAGAAATCACTAAAAACTTGGAAAAACCTGAAATTTTTAACAATTTTTACATCTTAAGTAGAAAAGTTTTGACTTGACACACAAAATCTACCAACAGATAAAAATATTTTGTCATCATCAACATTTTTTTTATTTAAAAAATACATTTGAAGTAGCTTACATTATCTTTTCAATGTTTTTATTCTATCTAACTTAACATAAACTAAAAACAAACCCAAAAATGTGTACTTTTAAAAACCTTGAGAAAATTTGCCAAAAAAATTAGGCAACTCTGTAAATATATACTCAAAGCTAATTAACCCAAATTAGTACATATCAATTTAAACTGATTTTAATATTTGTCAAATGTACTGTATATATCACAGTCCCATACTAAATAGTATATAAACTTTTTTTAATATTAATATCTAGTTAGTTTTATCATTAAAGAAACACGCGTTTAACTTTAACATTTAGGTAAAAACTAATACATACACTTAAAATTAAATTAAATTATTAATACATTAAGAATAGAGGGAGATACTACTAATATTACAACTTCTAATGTAAAACAGGAAAACCAAAGTTTACAGCAATTTTTTCATTTACATCTTAATGTTTTTAAGTTTAAGTTTTAACCTTAAAAATTGTTTTCCCACAACCTATCCACAATAGCAATTACGTAAAACACAAAATCAAAACTAAAAATAAATCAACAAAGAATTTTATGAATAACTCATATTGTGTAAATCAATAAAAAAATAGATTAAAAGCTCAAGCTATCTCAAAATTATGACTCTAATAAAAAAAAGGTGTTATACTTAAAATAGCGGTAATAAAACTCTTCATAAAACTGTTTATTAAAGTCAACTGGATTTATTAAAAGACTTAAAAAATAGAACTAATTATAAAAGTTTTAACAAATGCTTACTAAATTAAGTATAGTGATATGAAATGTTACTTCAAATAAAAAGTTTTTATCAAAAACCTTAATTTCAGTTTTTATTTGTTCAGTATTCAAAGATTAGCCTATTTCAGTCTGGACCACATTTTTCAGAACAATTGTTTAGTCATTTTAGAAATTCCTCTAATTACTTAAGGAGAATTATGAGCTTTAAGTTTAAGAGTATAACAAAAAAATTTTAAAAACATTTATTTTTGACTGAACAGCTATCATTAGTGCCAGTTTATTTATAGCAAATACGGTTTGGTTATATTTTTGATGAGAGACATGAATTTCCAGAACTTAATAAAAAAGAGTTCTGAAGATAGAATAAAAGTTTGATTCTTTAAAACTTTTTTTTTTGATTAATTGTGTGCCGATTTTCTTATACAAGTCTAGCAAGTATGTTACTGAGTTACTATCAGTTTAAAAAGTTTATTTTAGGCAAAATTAAAGTATAAAAAAACTAATGATATTGTTATTCGAATTTAATTTGTTGGCATAATTTTCGTTTAATTATCTTCAAGCGCTTTCAAAATTATTAGTTAAGTGTTTGTGAAAAGAATATATTTAAATGCTTTATTTTGACCTTACTACTTATTAAACGTCAAAAAATTATTCAAATGTTATCATAGAATTGACATGATTAAAAGTTATCATGCTTATAAACGCTGCGGCGAACATAGGCAGCTTGAAAGAAGAGTTCGTTGCAGATTCTGAACTGGTGGTCCCCAGGTACTTGGTGCGCATCAGAAAAAAATAAAGCGTAATGAATCGTAATCAAAATTTTTGTTTGTGAATAGTTTTGTCGTGGACATTAAAAGGTATCCAAGTTGTATGCAACTTGATTAACGAAAGGTTTTTTCGTGCACCAGTTCCTAGGACCAAATATTTTGAGAGCTCTTTTCTGTCATTCAATAAACAATACATATATTAATCTAAAGAACATTATTTTTTAATAAAAATTTTAAAATGAAGGAAGATTCGTTTTTAATAAGGTAACTTGTTTTGGAACAAAACTTTTTATATTTTTGGTCATTCTGAAAGCGGGACATTATGTCTCAACAGTAACAAGATATTTTTTAGTCATACCAAAGCAAATTTTTTTATATTTCTTATATAACTTATACTTTTAACTGACGCTATAAATATATAATTAAAAACCAATTTTTAGCTATTATTACAATAAATTGCTTACTACTATAAATTAAAACTATTAAGTACAATAATCTGCTAGCTAGGACACAGCGCAAAAGTGCGTACCCAATCGGCAGCACGTACCTAGGATATGTTGGTTATTAATTACCTACATTAAGCGTAATGCAAATATGTTCAAAGCCACTGAAGCTCTTACAATTGAATACTAAAGCAAAACAACCCAAAATAAAAACTTCCACAATAAACACAAAACATACTTGTTGAAAGAACGTATATTAGAAGTATAAATGTTTATATAATAGAATGTATTTATATGTAAGTGTTTATTTATGTTTATATTTACCCCACAAAGTTTTTTATACATCTTGTATCTACTTGTACCTTTAAAACATACATAGTACATATAATTAATTAAAAACTTTAAATAAATAGAGGTTTAAAGAAATATTGCTCATGGTTTTATTAAATTGTGTTTATTAGTTAAGTCTATTTTAGGGTTATACAACATTACTCTTGCTTACTCCTGAATAAATAAAAAGCGTGTGAAAATGACACCGTGCAGTATTGAAGATCCGTACAAAAGTGACGATTAACTTGAGTGGGAACTTATCGGGTTGTAATTGATTCGGGTAGAAATTTCGAGTATACAATTGCTACGAAAGTTCATCAAACTCAATTACTTTCATATTTAAAACTTGATTACAAACGATTGAAGCAGTACCACTTAAAACACTAGTGACATAAGCTTTGTTGCTTTATCTATGATCCTTGTAAATAAACTTGAAAACTAAAATACATTTAGGCTGTATTTGAAATTTAAAAATAATTTATATGTACCTCTTCGAAAGTTTCATTAAAGTTCACTTACTTATTTAGCACGTTTAAATTTTGACACTTTAACGTAAATTCTAATCGCATTACAATGAAATAATATTTAAAACAAGTAGTGTATAAACGATAGTTTTTTGAAATATTGTTTTAGTGTGTTTAATATTTTAAAAATTGTGCACAAAAATAAATATTAAAATAACAGTTACCTAACAGTTGTGTGACAAATACCTGTTTACTTTTTTTTAATTCTTAATAATTTCAAATAACTTGGCTGTAATGCATGTTAAAAATTATAATGAAATATTAAATTGCATGTAAAAATAAACAGAAGTCCTTCAAAAAACAATCCAATCTTCAAATTGACTCGTTACTTATTGAGCATCCGCTTAACATTCTAGAATATATAGATACGTTTTATAGTTGAGCTTACTAAACTTTTTGTTGGAAAAGTTATAAAAATCTAGTAGCTAAAGTTTTAAAATAAGTTTAATATTCAGTATGCTAACTTTAAAATAGTTTTAAAAATACTTTGAATAGTTTTTCTAAAACCTTTTTTTTTAAAAACCTAAAAACAAATTAAATAAATTTAAAAGCACGCAGTTAGGAAAAAAGAAATATGGTAACTTTTTATTACAATTTAAAATAATATAGTAGATTTTTTAATAGTTTCTATTGTTTTAATTATTAGCTATAAGTAAATAGCTTTTTAATAATAAAAAAAGTGACAATAACTTACATTATGTTTATTTAAAAAGTATACTGATTATATGTCAAGTACAAATATTTCTTCACATACTAAAGATTTCAATGTTCCACAACATTAAAACGTGTTTTTTAAAGTTAGCATTAACTAATTAGAAAAAGTACATGAAGCAATTTTTTAAAAATGTTCAGACATTTTATTATACCGCACTTAAAACTATTCACTTAGAAAAGTTAAAGCTTTTGTAAGTGAAAAACTGTTTTAATTATTATCAGTTTTTATTACAAAAACAACGAAAAAATTATTAGAAGTTTCATAACAAATCTATAAAAACTCTTTTAGTTGAACTTTATCAAAAATTTATACTGAGTTTTTAACCCGGAAAGAACCTTTAAAATTAATTAAATAAAGTTATAAATGTTTTTTATTATCGAAACACAAAAAAAAATCAAAACTATCATTTTAATTTAAACTTTTTAAGTTAAGTTATCATAAAACATATATTTCATTAATCTTTGTATACCGTTTTTTGTATACCTACTTTTAAAAAGCTACAAAGTAGTTTACAACTTTAATAAAAACTGTCTTGTTGTGTAACAACATTTACGAAATACATTGAAAGTGTTTTTGTAATTTTGCACGGGTACCTCAAATTATTTATCTTTAAAATTAGTGTGTTCAATTTCTGAGGTAAGGTTTTGAAATACCACAAGACCATCATCACCTATAAGTTTCTGAGCTTAGTTTACTCAAAAGAAATTGTTTCAAAATGTAGTTTATAGATTTAAAATACACTTTTTTCAAGTAAGTATACTTTATTTTATTTTAGATTTAAATTAAAAGTATGAACTAAAAACATTTTTTACTCACCAAATATGTGCAACAGAATAATTTCACAGTTCAAAAACTTGATAAGAATCTTTATTAGTACAATATTTGTTCTATCATTACTTTAAATTGTGGTATATACTTGTTTTTTTTTAAGACGTATTTAACACACTTAGTTTAGGAATAAAGTCTCGATAACGATATTATGAAAGCGTTTTACGAGATATTACTAAACATATGCTTACAATCCAAAATTGTGTTTGAATTAGTCAAACAAAGATGAACTAATAAATTTTACTTATATATAAACCTACTAGAGAAATCTATAAAAAAAATTCAAAAATTTAAAAATATCAACCTACAAAAGGTAAAACAAAATTTTGTAAAAACATCAAAAATATTGGTACGATTAGTTTTCGACTAAAGTTAAGAGAAAAAGCTGGACGATGCGTTTTAAATTCTTAGTTTGATTTCTTTTAATTTAGTAACTGATTTAAAAAATATACAAACTTGTAATTTTTTTAACTAAATTTCTACACTACTACTATATGGACAAGTTGTATTTATAGTTACTCAAAAATACATACTTTTAATACTCAAAATATGTAAGAACTATGATTTAAAGCTGCATTTGCCAATTAAAACAACATTACCAATTGAATTATTATCACTGTCAATAAAATGAAACTAGTAATAGTTTACTGGTGTAAATTGTACCATTTTTCAATGAGAAAATCAATGAGTAACATGATGCTCACACGGCTAGTGGTAATCAGCTTGGTCTGTGACAAGCCACTAATTTTTTGCCGAGGCAACGACAAATTGGTTAATTTCATGATCTACTTGACTATGTATGAATAATTAATAGCCAAATATTTGTTTGGGTATTTCGAAAACTAAAACTCAATGCGTGGGATTGTAACGTAATACGTAAAACAAAAATCTTTAAATTAGATTGAATAGTTAAAGTACTTTTAAAAAAGTAGTGATTTTGGAACTAAGAAAAATGAAGAACTCACAATTAAGATTAAATAAAAAATAGTTTTATTCAAATTAAAAATACTCTAGTTACTTTTGTTATCATTTAAAACTCCAACTGTTTGTTTTTGGTATCAGTAACATACTTTTTTAAACTTTAGAAAAACGTCAGACTTAATTCGAATTAAAGATATTTTCGACCACGGAAAATTTTTATAAAAATAGAAAAAGTTGTACAGTTACTGAAATAGCTCTGCAAGTTTTATTTATAATATTGCACAAAACTTATAACTTTTTTTGATATGTCTAATGAGTTGGCTTACAGTTTGAAACTTTTAACTATTTTATCATAAATGTTTATCATAAGTTACACATTTATTTTCTCGTTTTTTAGGCTATCATTGAAAGCATTGCAATAAAAAAATTTATATGACTCAGTGGATCGATAGAAATAAAAAACAAAACAATATTTAGTGTTATTTTTATGACGGAAAAATAAAGCATAAAGTAAGAATAAAGCGACTAATTCCTTATGTAAGAGGTGTGTTTTTTTTTTCAAGAAAAAGAAAGTTCAATAATAGTATTTATTTATATTTCACAAAAATTGTATTTTATGAGTACATTTAAAGCTTTAGAATACTGGATAATGTTCAAACGTAGGTTTATTTTTGTATTCCAAGAAATTTTTTGTACGGAATTTTGAATTATATCTAACTGCATAAAATTTTATTTTTGTTAACTCTTAAAATAAAATAAAACAAATAAGTTTCTAAGCTTGTAAATGATTTTCCTGCTTAAAAAGCATGCACGTACATTGGAAATTTATAGGACGCAGCGAACATTGTTTACAAATTAAAAGTATATTTGTAGCTTTAACAAAATTTAATTTAAAATCGACAAATTCTAAAATTATAAAATATAAAAGATTAAAGATAGTGTATGACGTATATTTAATGTTAATTTTGTATGTTTTTACAGTTAAACTACTTTTAAAACAGTCGCAGTTAAAACGCTACGAAGCTCTCAATAACACTATTTCTTTTTTTAGTTACAAAATTAAAGACATTCAACTAATTCAAAAAAAAGTTTAAAGTTATGTATGTATATAAATATATAAGTATCGAAAACTTTTTTTTTCTACGTCGTAACAGTACTTTTAGTGTTTGAAAACGACGATTAAACTACCACTTAAAAAACTTGTGAGCACATATTCGTTTATTTTAGTTTATTAGAAATATTAAATAAAGTATCATAAATAACTAATATAAATGTTATTACTATTACACTATCCAATATTATAGACATTTATAACTAAATAGAAAACCATCGAATTTTAACAGAGAAATATGTTTTTTAATACACTTTTGACTTGAATAGAACTAAAACCAAAAACATATTTTAATTAAGCGTTAAAAAGTAATTGATAAAAACTCTTTAAAGTTAACGTCTATAATATATGTTTTGTTAGCGTTTAAAAAAAAAGAAGTAGACTTACTTTGTAGAAAGGAATAAATTATTTAAGCTTTTAATTTATACTTACATGTTTACTTTAATCTAGTTGTTTAACTTAAACTTTATGACATGTATAACTACTTTTCATAAGTTTTTTATCACTTGATACAGTGTAACAAACCAATATTTTTAAAAGGCATTTGCAATAAAAATAGTTTTAGTTGACTGCTAAATTATATTTTTATTTTACTTTAAATATAAGTTAAATTTCAAGTTATGAAAGCCATAACAGACTACTTTTATTTAAAGAAAAATATTTCTTAAATGCTGGCTAATTATTCTTTTCCAGTAAAGTACCATAATTTTGTGTTTTTAATATATTTGTAATTGACAAAAATAAATTACTTGTTTTTACAAAAGCAAATAGTTTTCTGATAGATATGAAAAATTTAGTTAAAAACTGAAGAGTAAACGGTAATAATTTCAGATGTGGTAGAAACGTTATACATACTACTACGGTTAAAAGATGATTCGTTGTAGTTTATTTTGCTTTAATAATGCTTATTTAAAGTTCTAGCATTAAAAAAACGTACAGTTATTAACTGTTCATTACTTAAACTTGTATTAATTTAAAAACTTATATATTTTCTATCTTACTAAATGTAAAAAATCACGTACTATACAATTGTTTTTTTGTTTACATTTAAAATGAAAGCAACTGTAAAAGTTTTGGAATTTCCTATCTGTAAAAGTATTGGAATTAAACTATTTTGAAAAATGTTATGTAAATATCTTGTTTATGTTGTTCCATTTTTTTTAAACACTAATATTTGTACCATGTAAATATTTTTATTTTGTCATATTTCAGTTAAGTCTTTTTTTAAATAGTTTAGTTTAGATTTTAATGGAATTTTATAAATATTCAGATCAAAGTCTTAAACTTTAGTTAACTTCATTTCTGTTTGTAGCTTCAAAATACTTTTCTTTAAATAGGTTACTAAAACTAGTGCTAAACCTCATGCAACAGCAATTTTACTTTAGTACAAGTTTTGCTCAGGTACTTAAAAATAAAGGGACCAGATAAAAAAAACTGTATAAGCAGTTTTTTAGCTTTATTTACACGTTTCAAAGCTTATAATTACAAAAAAAGTTTTAGAATTTATAACAGTTATTAAGAACTTTGTTCAGCTTTTCGTTGATTAAAGTTTGCTAGTTTATGTTTAATTATTAAGAAGTGAAGTATCAGCTACACAGCTGCTGTTTAACTTTTGATATAACATGGTCCACAACAAAGTAAGAACATGTTAGTTTGCTCTTTTAAAAATACTTGTAGAAGTTTATTTGACAGATATAAATCTAACTTTGAAATTTTTGCTTCAAAAAAACTAGGTTGTTGTTTTAGTATAGCACTGTGGTTTTTAATGTGTGCACCTGTGCACAAAAAGTTTAGTATAGTAAAAAACAAAAATAACTTTATTTTTTTATAAACTTAATTATGACATAAATTAAAAGTCTAAGACGTTATTTATACGTTAAGACAGTTGAAACTTGTTTTTTGATTATAGTTTTTTTGTAACTTAGTATTCAAAGTAATATTCCTGTAACTTACTGATCACAGATTTCAAAAATATTTTTAACCAATGGTATAGTGATAAAAGTTATTAGTATTATGACTATAAAACAAATTTTAAATCTGCATATTTTCACAACTTTATAGTCATTTTTTTTCTAATTTTTGCATGAGTACATGTTTTTATATAATTAATGATTTTTTAATTTAAACCTTAATTCTAAACTATTAAAGCTGCATCACTTAAACGTTAAAATAGTTGTAGTGATTGATTAAAACTGATAAAATCTTAAAACATTTGTTATTGTTTGTATGTATATTAGTATTAAAGTTTAAAGTACACTAGTAAAGCTATACAAAAATTAAACATTATATCTTATTATCGTAAAAATGACTAAATTTAAATTCAAAAATACGTATTCTAAACATACCACGCAAAATATAGTTTATAACAGTACACGAAAAACAAAAAACCACAAAACACTGTAAAAATTTATTTTTGCATAACAGTAAAAACATTCAAAAGGTGCATGTATATATATTTTTTTTCAAGTAGGCAATCTTACAAGTCGAAATTTTGTTTCAGTCAAGGTTTGTTTTAGAACCCCAAAATTAAACATTAACCATCACCGGCAACTTTTACTTGTTTGCCCGTCTCTCGTGTATTATGCAAATTTGTTTATTATGATAACGCACTGGTGTTAAGTACTTTTTTTTTGACAGTTGAGTTTACTATCATTAGATCATTCGTGATTAAAACAATATTGTTGTAAATTAAAACCCATAGTAGTATTATAAATCAAAGAAAGCTAGTTTGTAGGAAAGCAACATATGAAAAAAAAACTAACACAAGCTGGAAAGTATTTTAAATTTTATTGCTTATTACGCAAGAAATATTTTTAATTTTAAGATAGTTTTGAATTGTTTAGTAGCAGATAAAGTTAAATAAATGAAATAAAAATATATGCTCAAAGTTTTACACGTAGTATTAAAGCAATTCTAGTTAAATTATTGAAAACTTAATTTTTCAGTGTTCAGATTTTTGATTTATAATTGTTATAATTATGTTTTTGTTATGTTACTGTTATGCTTTTGTTTGCTTTAAAATTACAAATAAAAATAACTAGTTTTTTTTAACAGTAAGGTTCTGTTATACTGAAAGTAGTTTTCCAAGGACTTGATGTTTAAACCAAACGTAAAGTTTTCAGAAATTTCTACAATCAACATTAAAGACAAGTTTATTTAAAGAAATAACAAGCTTGCTCACTTAAAATTATATATTTCGAAACGTTTTTATAATCATAAACACATTTACCTTACGCTTAACACTCAAAAACACTAGTAAGAAAATGATTCGTTTTTTATTAACAAAATGACAAAATAATTCAGTATATTTCTTGTTTTTTGAATAACATATTTATAACTTATGGAAGCTTAAACCAAAAATGTAAAAAAAAACAAGTAAAAGTATTTGTTAGCTTTTTACTAGATTTAATTAGTATAAGTATAAACCATCCTTTTAAACATATACTTTATGTTTTTGGTGATCAAAGTTTATATTATTATACAACTTTACTTATCTTATTTTTAATTTTAAACAAATTTCAAAGAAGTTTGTAAACTATTTTTCAACTATATGTACTTTTGTGTTGCTTTTTTACTTATTTTAAATTGAAAATAATTGTGTCAGAATAAACATATAATATTTAATTAAGTTATTTGTAATTTTATTAAAAATGTATACTAAAGCTTTTTTTATGAATATGATATACTTTGAGTGACAACCATTTGACTGAAAAAATTATCTAGAACTTTGCGGAGACTATTAAGTTTATAAAAAATTTACTTTAAAATATAATTTTCAACAATAAATTTATACTTTTTTTTCAAACTGTTAGATAATTTATATACAAAATATTTAAATTATAAAACTAAAAAAAAATTAAAGCTATTTATAAAAGCATTAAACTTTGTTTCATAAAATAATCCGTTTAGAAACATAATAAAAAGTAACAGCATTTATTCAAAAAAACAAAAAAGTACTGACACAAAAAGTTGAGAGTCGGACGCGAAACGCAAAGCAGTTTTTGTTTGGCGTCACAATGTCACATGACTGCATAGCAGCCAGCCGAGCTTGTTTACGACGCGCGCCACGTATGAGCTTCTCGACCACAGAGAAACACTCCCATGTATTTCATCAGTGTACTGGTCCGAACTGCAAAGGTGACTTGCTCGCTCTCTCGTTTTCTCTCCGGCGCACACGAGCCTGCACAGCAGTTGCTTTTTCACTCACTTGAAGCATTCTGCCTCGCCGTTTGCCTTTTTCTCTTGCTTTTCTCTTTCTTCGTCTATCAGCAGTGCGTCACACAATGCCCTGTTTATCAGCCCAGTGTGGGCGTCTGTCCAGTTTGAAAAATAAAACAGTTGCCTTGCTGTTGGTTTGGTTCTACAGACTTGTTTCTGTGCAATTTTTTTTGAAATGTTAGTTCGATGAATATATATTTATGAATCAATTTTTGTTTGTGAATTGTAGTAAGTTGTATTTGTTTGTTTATTGTACTTAATAGCTTTGTAGTATGCATTTACTCAAGTGAAACATATGTGTTGAAAATTTATTAAAACAGAAAAGTAGTTTTATAAACTAAAATACTTTTAAAATAATCAAAAAAAAGTTTCTTAAACTTTCTGTGAAACTAAGTCAGTTTTTCAAAACTGCTATTTTTAGTTTTTAACTTGTTCAACCTGACTTTTAATTAAAGTGACTAGCGTTTTTCTACCATAAAAAGTATTTACAAATAGAAATTATATTTTAAAAACAATTTACTCATAATAAACTATTTATTTGTTTTATGTTTATCATCTTTTAAAACGTTTTTATTAAAAACAATTCAGCTATCACATAGTTGATTTGTTGTTGTTTGCTAATATTTTTCAAATATTATGTTTTGTTTTCTTACTTAATTTTACTACTATTTTAGTTATTTTACAGTTCATATAATTTTTTTGCTAAGTAAGTATATTGCTTAAATTAACAGATGATATGTATGCTTTCCATTCATTTTCTGTCTAGCAGTCAACTCTGACACAATTTAAGTTTCTAGCTAGAAAGTTTTTAAATAAAACTTTTTTTTAATAAAAACAAGCAGTTAAGACTATTTTACAGGTTGATAAAAATGTATGGTATCAATCTGTACACTTGTAAGGTTGAAAAGACTTTTTTAAATATCATAATCTTTTATGTCTATCTATTTTTGAGTAAGTTATACTGTTGTATAATAGAAAATGTTTTAAAGTTTTTCTTTTGTTGTAATTAAAGTTTCTTTTACTTTCAAAAGGTATATAGTTTTTAACAAAAGTGTAATTGTAAATCTCTAATACACTGAGTTTATCAAAGAACAAGTACTTTATACCTTATGATTTTTATTTTAGGTTTTTGTATCTTTATCATAAGTTACCTGTATATATTTTGTTCTTTACTTGGATTAAATATACTAATAGAATGCTCTAAACCAAGGTTTACTTAAATTGGATGACATCACCCTTTTTTGAAAAGTTATATTGAAGCTTAACCAATTTACCTTTTAAAATTTAAAATGGGAAATTAAGATCCCCTTGCTTTGCAAACTATTTTGCTGTCAAAAACTACAACAAACTATTACTGTTGACTTATATTTTTTGATTATTTTCTTCAAATGTCTTACAACATCTTTGTTAATTATCTTTTTAACTTTTAATGTGTATTTAAACTAGTGTTTTACAATTACTGTGCCTATATATTTTGTGGATAAACTTTTTGATTTAATGTTTCAACTGTTATATTATTACAAATGTTGGTTTTGTTTGGTGCCAGCAATCACGTTATCAATCACAATGGTTTCTTGGACTTTTCTCAACTGTAGCCATTTGCTTAAAAATTTTAGCTTCATGAATTTTCTTTATTTCCAGTTTCAACTTTTAACTGTTATTTATTTGTTAGTGTTTTCCAGTTGACATGCAGCCAGTAATAAAAAAGATTTACCAGATTTATCACTTTAATCTTAATTGATATATTTAAACTCTCAAAATAGAAATGCAAAATTACGAATTATGGAAAATACTTTACTGCAAAAGTAAGAATGAGCCAACTTGAAAATATAACCTTTAGAAAACTGTTTTTCACTTTTTCAGTAAAAAATTAAGTGTAGTATTCCAATTTAGCTTTTTGTAGTTATATTTTAAGCCAATGGTCTTAAATTGTGTATTCTAAGCTGGCATATTTTGTATGAGCAAATTTTCAAAAATTACTAGAGCTTCACATAAAAAAAAAGCTTATCAGTATTTAAAGTTATTTATTTCAGGGTTGCCACTTTACCTGGTTCCTGGAAAAACCTGGAATTTTTAAGAACTTTAACATCTTCAGTAGTAAAGTTTCGGTTTGACTTAAAAAATTTATCATATAGATAAAAAATTTAAGTCATTACCAAAAATTTTTTTATTAAAAAACACATTTTAAGTAGCTTTACAGTATCTTTTCAATCTTTTTATACTATAGAGCACATTTTCTTACCTTAAATTTAACTTTAAACTAAAAACAGACCCAAAAATAAGTACTTTTAAAAACCTGGAAGAAATTTGAAAAACCTGGAAAAATTTTTGAAAAAACGAGTGTCAACCCTGTTATTAGCATTGTGGCAACCCTGTTGTGTACTGTGGAGTGTGGAAACCTGTGAAAAAACTGCTTTAAGCAGTATTTGTGATGCTATTTCAGTAATTTTTATTTAAGTAAAACATTCAAAAGTTGTTTGATTAAAAGTTAAAAGACATTTAAATAATACTTACAAAAAATTAACTTAAGTTTAATGTAGCTGTTTTTAGATTATGTATAAGGTGATTCATTTGTTTGAAAAAAGAAAAGTTTTGTCTTATAAAGAATGTTTTTACAATATTTATGATAATTTTTATGCTGTTTAATTTCTAATACATTGCTTAAATACTCTAAAATAAATTTTCAATAAATTATGTTTTTTAGCTGGCTTCTTGCACTACAAACCAGTTGGTCCAAAAATATTAATATGTTAATTTATTGAAAAATTAACATATATAGTTTAGTAAAAATGTACAAATCAAATTCACAAATAAAGTATAAAACAAACCTACTGTACTCCACACTTTTTAGCATGTGTAACATTTATCACAGGGTGGCATTTACCTTGAGTTTGAAACTTTTAGAAAAAACAGGAATTTTAAACTATTTTTATATGTAAAATAATTAATTTGAGATTGAAAAGAAAAAAACTATTACATACAACATAAATTACAATTGTTAGGATTTTATCTACTAAAAAACATAAAAAGTAGCATGAAAGCATCTTATCAGTTATATTATGCTATCAAGATATTTTCTAGCCAAAATTTTTCTAAAAATTTTTCAGAGTAATCTTTAATAAATATTAAGCAACTTGTAGAAAACAATTTTTTAAATTAAAATAAAAAAATATCTATAACAAATAAAAGGAAAAAAAAAAAAAGATTTTTAATTTTGTTCATAAATTTTTTAAAAGGTATTTTTCAAAAATTTACTTCCTACAAATTATTTGAATTATCAAAAAGTTAATATCTTAAAAATTTGAATTAAATTGCTTTAAGATGAAGGAGGAGATAGAATATTAGTAAAATTTTCAAAATTCAAAGAAAATTGACCTTGAAAGTTTTTGGTTCCATAGTGTTGTATCAGAATTTTTTTTACAAACCTTGTTATATCTCAAAAGTTTATAGATTTTTTTTTGTATAAAAAGTATCTTATCGAGTAGCTTTGAAATAAGAGCCAATGTTATTTTTTGAAAAAAAAAATGTTGGAACCCTATGCTCTTAATGTTAAAGCTATGCCTTTAATGTATAGAGAGATGTCTGAATATGGAAAAGAGAGATGTCTGAAAGTTTAATAAAAAAAATCTTCTAAACAACCAGTGGTCACACTGAAAACATAGTGAAACACATTCATAACTTATAACTGTGCCAAAAATAAAATTCTTAGCTAAATAATAATTTGCTGTGACATTATAATTACTGTATAGATGGACTTAAAGTTAGGAAGTAGTTTTGAAAAGGCCTTCAATAGTAACTTTACCAATTTTCATAAGTATATGTGTAGAAACTTTGTCAAAAATAAGGTTATTATTTAGAACTGAACTATAAAAAAGAATATTTCAATGTAACAAAAATCCTTATAGTAAGAACAAAAAATACATTAAAGAAATATTCAATCCTCTTTTAGATTTAAAACATTAAAATCATCCCACAATTACAATAAAAAAAATAGTTAGTTTATAACCAAGCATTTTTTAAATTTTTTTGAACACTGGACATAATCAATGGTTATTTCTGATAAATATTTCACCAGTTATTTACTCGTTTTATTTTATAATCTAAACTTATTAAATGAGTGCTTATATTTTTTACAGAGTTTAAATAGATAAGTAGTTGTATTTTGCCTTGCTGACAATATGCCAAGAGCAAAACAAAAACCAACAAAGATAAACTATGGCACTGTTGAAGACACCAAAGACCCAGGTATTGCTGTTTTAATATGTTGATAAAATCATCTTCCTTGAGTTTAGCTATTTTTCACGGGTGGGTGTCACTTTTGCACCGAGCGTCACTTTTGCACGAGCGTCACTTTTGCACGAAGGGACACTTTTGCACGACTGTCACTTTTGCATGTAGGGTCACTTTTGCACGAGGGGACACTTTTGCACGGCGACTCATTTGCACGAGCGTCACTTTTGCACGAGGGGACACTTTTGCACGGCGTCACTTTTGCACGCAGGGTCACTTTTGCACGAGGGGACACTTTTGCACGGCGTCACTTTTGCACGAGCGTCACTTTATCACGAGGTGACACTTTTGCACGGCGTCACTTTTGCACGGAGGGTCACTTTTGCACGAGGGGACACTTTTGCACGGCGACTCTTTTGCACGGAGGGTCACTTTTGCACGAAGGGACACTTTTGCACGGCGTCACTTTTGCACGCAGGGTCATTTTTGCACGGCGTAATTTTTGCACGAGGAGACACCTCTACACGGCGACATTTGTTACGGCAGCATTGTTGTACAACGGTACTTTTGCACAACGTCACATTTTTACGATGAAGATTTTGCCCAGCGACATTTTGGCACAATGATTTTTTCGCACGGAACATCAATTTTTCATTTTGGTAAAAAGTTCTTTAGCTAGCACCAAATTTTTAACATACTTATATTAAAGGTAAAAAATGAAAGATTTAAAATCTTAAACAGTAAAAGTTAATGTTAGAAACAAACTAAGGAAAGATAAAATATAGTTATTTATAAAAAATTGATACCAGGGACAAAAAAAATAATTAATTTAGAAACTAGGATAAAAAATACTTTGAGTGTAAGTTGTTCTAGTTTATTTTGAACTTTAATATATTAGTCAACAACTATGTCATATTATATATTTTACTACACAGTTACAAGTTTATTGTCCATATGATGGACCTAGGCATCAAAACCTAGACCACTTAAACTAAAAGAAACATAATAAAATTAAAATTAATACAAGAAGTTTATTTATTAAAACAAAGATAAAAACATAGTTTGATATAAAACTTATAGGTTAACATAAAAAGCAAAATTTTAAGCACAAACTTATATTTATTTACGCTTTGATGTAGAACGATGAACGTCAAATATTTAAACGCATTGATTAACAACAAAAATAAAAACCTAACGCACCAAGGACATTAAAAATAGACTGGCTAAATGAGTAATCATTAAATACATTGAAAAAGGCCTCATTATTAATAGAGTAAAGGTGCTGCTAATATAATAAATTGAATTATAAACTAAGCTTAATCTTAAAAGTAAATCAACGGTTGATGAAAATTACTTATTAATTTTACTAACACAAATATAATTTTGATAAAAAATTTTTAACTTCAATCGAAATTCTTTAAAATTTTTGCAGGAAACTAATTCATTTGTAAGTTTGTTCCATATTTCAACTGACTGATAAAAAAAATTCTGCCAAGCCTCATTATTGAAATGTTGCAGCGGTTGAAGACTAATATGGTATATTTTCTTTCAACATAAGTTCAAACTTCCAAATGTTACATTCTCTTTGGCTTATCATGATCATGCAAAGTTATAATGCTGAAATAATCCAAGTTCAAATCATTTTATTGCTCTTTTTATTCTCACACTAAATTAAAAAATAGACTGAAAAATAAACGTCAAGTAAAATCTGAAATACCTTTACAATTCAAAAATTAACTAAATCTTTTGTTTTATTTTAACAATCGTTTAAAATTAAAATAAATTTTAACCATTAGTTTAACAACTATATATTGCTAATTTTAACATCAAGAGAATATAAATAAAAAATAATACTCAAGATTCGTGTTTCAAAGCCTTACTAAATTAAGGTTATCTTTCTCTTTAAAATATAACAAGATTCAGATAATTTTTTTATTTAAATTATTCAAAATTGCTTGTTATTCATCTAGTTTGTTTTGATTAAGATTATAAATATGAATAAATGAATTGTGGTACGTAATTATATTGTTCTCCGTAAAACTTAAGATAAAAACTTTTATTTAAGAAATTTATTTAAGCACTGACGAGGTATTGGACCGAAACTTAGTTTGTAAAATAAATTTTTGCAACAATAATTTCATAAAAACTTTACATTAAAAATTCATTAAAAAACTACAACATTTTATTGATTCAAAACAACTTGCGTTTAAAAGCGAATATTATTTAAATTAATAAAAAAAAATGTATTTATATTTTTATTTGAGAAAATAAAAATTAGAAGCGTGCAAAAGTGAAGTTCCGTTCAAAATTGACTGATTATTTAAAATTTTGCAGTTCATAAGTATACCCGTAAAATTATAATGCCGTGCGAAAGTGACGCTTTGCAAAAATGTCGTCATGCAAATGTAACGTCGTGCAAAAGTTTTGACGTAATGTTGCTGTGCAAAAGTGACGACCGTGCAAAAGTGACGCCGTGCAAAAGTGTCCTTCGTGCAAAAGTGACCCTCCGTGCAAAAGAGTCGCCGTGCAAAAGTGTCACCTCGTGAAAAAGTGACCCTCCGTGCAAAAGTGACGCCGTGCAAAAGTGTCACCTCGTGCTAAAGTGACGCTCGTGCAAAAGAGTCGCCGTGCAAAAGTGTCCCCTCGTGCAAAAGTGACCCTGCGTGCAAAATTGACGCCGTGCAAAAGTGTCCCCTCGTGCTAAAGTGTCGCTCGTGCAAAAGAGTCGCCGTGCAAAAGTGTCCCCTCGTGCAAAAGTGACCCTTCGTGCAAAAGTGACGCTCGTGCAAAAGTGTCTCCTCGTGCAAAAGTGTCTTCGTGCAAAAGTGACGCTCGTGCAAAAGTGACCCGTTCCCATTTTTCACAGTAGTATAATATTTTTTGAAAGTTCATTTTCAATATATTTTTTTTAATTTTGTTGTAGGCTAAATTAAAATAAACTTATAAATTTTTTTTTTTTGAACTTGTATTAAAGTTTAAAATAACATACACAGCTTGAGTTTTAATTTTTTATACAACACTTTTAAATTTTTAAAGAATTGTTTTGCTAAGGTATTAAAACTACTTTTTTTTGAAAAAATTATAAAGTTATAAATACAAAGTATAAAATAAACTATAGACTTTAAACATAGCACAATCTGTCTATTTTTAAATTACTAACAATTTTTTCTTAGTGTATGAGTGTAAAAACAAATAGTTGAACTTTCTAATTTTTTAAATTACTTTTGCAGGAATAAAGGGAAATGAGCTTGAAATAAAAGATGAAGCAGTAACTTCAAACATAGATGCTGCAACTGAAGATGCTGACCGTCAATCTTTTGCAGGCTCCCCTGGGACACCAAAGTCTGAAAAAGATGCTGAAGAAAGTAAAGCGAGCGCCTTGTCACCAGAAGATGCAAAAGAACCAGAGTTTAAAGTAGAGATTTCCAGAGATGGAAGTATTGACGCTGAAATCAACAATGAAGGTAGCTTGAAAGTAGAAGTGAACAAAACAGAAAGCATCAAATCTGAAAGCATCAAGTCGGAGAGCATCAAGTCAGAGAACATCAAGGAGGAAAGTCTAAAAGATGAAAGCCTGAACGACGAACCAGAGCTGACAATAGCCCTGCCAGAGCCCATGGAACAGGACAATGGGGAATTGTCTGGAAGCAACTTTCTGGCAGAATGGAGCGGAAGCTCTAAATACAACGGTGGCTTCAAAAAGAGTCGTCTGCACTTCTCAGTGTGGAACCGCAAAAGAGAAACATTGTCAAGTCATCTGACATGTATGTGTGGAATTGGTGAGTTGAAATTTTGAAAAAAAATTTGTACACTTGTACTGTACATGTGTGCTAAAGTGCAGACTTTACCATCTTATGTTTAAAAACTTTTTAGATATAAAATACTATGTATAAAAACTATTTTACTTCAAAAAAATCAACAAAATTTTTATTTTTTATACTCATTGTATTGTTTGAAGTACTTTTATAAGATAATGGCAAAGTATCACAAAGAATAATTGACATACCTAAGGACGATTTGAGAATTTTAAATATTATAATGTTGTTACTGTAGATATAAAATAAAGTTTTAGAAGTTTTGTTGACTCTCCTGACTCTTTTTTAATTAAAATTCAAATGAAGTTATCTAAAATTTTAGTTTCCTTAACAAAAAGTTTGTTAAATTTTTATATGCAAAAACAAACAGGGTGCAAGAGAACTTGTGCTTGAGGAGCGGGTACAGACTTTCTGCCTCCGAGGTCTTGGAGGCTTACCATCAGGCACAGGATGCTGACCCGAACGCCGCCAACGACTTACGTGCCAGTTGTCATAAAGTAAGTAACCACAAAGTGAGTGATTTCACAAAAAATATTTGTTGTCTGTTAATCAATAAATATGTTTTTTATCAGCTTTAACAACTTTTATAGTATGTTTTAACAGTAAAATTAGTAATATTTTTTTAAGAAACAAAATATGTTTCTTAGTTTTATTTTACTGATAGCACATTACATGGTTAATTTAATACTTTAGTTTTCATTAGGTATTAGATTTATAATTTAGTACAAGTCATAAATTTTTAAAGTTTTTATTTATCTTAGTTAACTCTGTATTATGTTTGCTTTAAAACTAAAATAAAAGAATGATGTTATAAGAACAAAAAGGTTTTTGGCTTAACATATGTTTAAATTCAAACAAAAATAACAAGTTATGTAATGTAGTTCATTTTAGATTGTATATTTTTATTTATATAAAGTCTAAGTTCTTTATACTTAACTTATTGGTTATTTTTGAATATTTATATTTTTTTTCTAAATGTTAAGCAATCAAACAATTTTTTTTGATGTTTGTTTTAGCTTAAATTGTATTATAGAAAGTTTACTAATGTGTAAGTATCATAATTTCAGTTTAAGCTTAACTTACTTTTTATACACTAAACTAATCAAGTAATTTTTTTTCAGATATCTGTTTTAGCTTAACTTTTGTCATATACAATTGCCTTATCAAGTAATTCGTTCTCACAGATAGGCATGCTGGTGAGACGCATGTTTCCGGACATACAGAGGTGCAAGATCACCGTGCAGGGCAAACGCGTGTGGGTGTACAAAAACCTGTGCCTGAAATCAATGATCAAGGACAATGGGAACGACCCACCTGCCTGTTAGTGTTTTTAATTTTATATTTTGTAATTATGTTATATATTACATGTTGAAATCAATGATCAAAGACAACGGAAACGTTTCTAGAAGTCATGTGCTCCTATTTTGCAAACTAAGTTTTTACATATGCTTCTTAAAATTTACTGTTTAGATGGAACATAATTATAACTTTACTTTTTCAACCAATACATAAAGCCACATGATAGAAATACTTTAATGTTCAGACTTACCAAGTCTCAGGGGCGTAGGCTAATTAAAAATAACAAACATAAAAAGTATTATTTTTGTACAAAGCTGAACTTAATTTAGTTCAATAAAATATTTTTAAGAATCATTATAAAGTGAGACTAATTGATTTTTTTAATTTATATTTCTGCAGAACTAACTTATGATTACTTATACACAAATTTGGCTAGCGTTAAGTTTATTTTATTTTTAATTCTATTTTATTATGCGGCTCTAAGTGTTTTTTTAGAAAATATATTTATGAACTCTGGTTAAAATCATTATAGTCATTACTTATAGGAAGTTAACTGTTTAAGTATTACTTACATTTAAAACTGATTTCTACTTTAAATTGAAGTAATATTTTTATTTC
The DNA here is from genome assembly GCF_965202585.1 of Thalia democratica. Lineage (NCBI taxonomy): Eukaryota > Metazoa > Chordata > Thaliacea > Salpida > Salpidae > Thalia > Thalia democratica. The sequence goes on along the minus strand of NW_028139401.1, from coordinate 61,042 downwards.
TTTGAAAATTAAACAAATTTTTAAAGAAGTTTTATTTATAAAAGTTTTACCTTAACAAAGTAGTTCTTTAGAAGTTTCAATAATGCTTAGCACATTTATAGGTCTTAATTGTATTACTAATGTTGAAAATGTGTTTAACTAATAAAAACAAAATATACACTATTAACCGACCACCCAAAAATTATGTTTTAAGTAAAGTGTAGATAAACTAATTATCTACATTTGTTAAGGGAAAGTCAATTGTGGGCTTCATTATAATACAGGTAATTATTCAAGTTGTTTGTACAGTGATAAATCAAATTATTCAGACAGTCTGCTGAAAAAATTACATCTGTCTGCTAAGTCCTGTCTTTTGTTAGGTAACATGAATTTGTTTCGTTAAAATTTTTTCTTCTGGTTAGCATGTTCCGAAAAAATAGTTTGGTAAACATTTTTTGTTGATTTGAAAAATACAAATAAGTGTCAAAATTCATACATTATCTAGTTTCACTAAAGTGTAAATTGGTTTTATTACTAAACGCAGATTACCAACATTTTTTTAAACGTAAACAATGTTTTTAGCTTTTAATAAATTTTATCATAGGTTTAATTTTTTTTCTTTTTAAAATAAAACACAAAATAATGTAATTCTGTACTACTAACTTAATTAATAGAATAAATTACAGTGTAACATTTCAGTTTTATTTCTTTAGATTATTTTTTATAACTTAAGTTAATAAACAAGCTTATTACAAATTAGAACAAGGCTTTGTAAAAATGTAATGCACTTTAACATAGAGTTTATAAAGCACACAACACAAATGTTAAGTTGTAACTTCCGTTACAAAATGCCAAGATTTATTTTGGGTAATTAAAAAAATTTCAAGCATCACATAAAGCTTTATAACTCAACATAATTATTTTCTTACCAGGTTAAAAATAGTAATAACAAAATACAATCCATTCGAAATTACAAATGACAGTCCTCGCCTCACCGTGCGAAATTTAAATAAACACGACCCGCCCACGAGCGACTTATCAAAATACGTACACGTCAGACCGTAAAAAAGTGTTGACGAAATTTTTGCACGCAGCAAAACTCATACCACCAGCTCTTTCATACACTTGTTTTACGACCACCACATCAGCAGCTATGTGGCAAAGCAGTCCAAACGCGCGCGCTGCGAAATAATTCACTTTACTGTTTGGCAGTATCCGCTTTGAGCAGCGAATTATCGACGTGTTTGTGTGCTGCCCACCACCTTCTGTATGTATCGGATTTTAATTTGGTTTTTTTTTCAGCAGCAACGAATCTGCCTCCTCGGTCGAGCGGAAAGACATTGTGGAGCTGCAAGACCAACATTTCCAACAGAAACAGGTTAGAATATTATTATTAATGTTTTAATGTTGACATTTAAGTTGAAATTTATTTCGTTTTTGAATAATTTTCTCGTGTAACTTTTAACCTTGAAATAAGTTATTATAATAGCTTGTTGGTTACAGTATTGGAAAACGTTTGAAATTATTATCTTATTGTACCACAAACAATTTCAAACGTAGTTTAAAACCCAATAGTTTCCTTTAAATGCACTGTGCACTTTAAACGGCCATCAAAAAACTCGCCCGTACCCTTCGTTTAAAAATTCACAAAAAAAAAAGCAAAATTCAAAACGGGCGGCTGCCATACCTTATAAAGCACAAGCAGTATATCGAAGTCGTGACGCTTCGAATTTCTCTGCTGCTGTACCACATACACTGCACGAACACAGCTCCTTGTATCGGCCCCCCTCCCACCTTCTCTCTTCCCTTCTCTCCCACTCCTGCTGACTGCGCGCACCGCTCACTCTGCTGCTTGCTTGCCTCTCTCTCTCCTTTCTGCTGCCACACACGCACACAAGTTGCCGTTTCGGTTGCTAGCAGACCAGAAAGGCAGTTTTTCTTCTGCCACGCTGGCACTGTGCGTGCTCGAGGCTTCGATTGCCAGGTATTTCCTCTATTGCCCGCTTTATTTCAGAATTTTCTTGCCTGCGTTTGCGAACCGAGTACTTTATGGTATTTTTTCTGACGTTTGCATTTAAGAATTGCCGTTGAAACGTGCTGATTGTTTTTGTACTTGATTTTTTTAATTAAGCATAAACTTTTTAAGCTTTGAAAATAATAATTATAAACATAAATATTGTGATGTTTATTAGTACTAATTTAAGGTGTCATGTCTAATGTCAGGTTTTTTTGTTTAATACTATTGAGTTATTTTATACTTTTCTATTTATTATAATTGCTTATGTAATTTTAATAAAAGCTGAAAAGTTTGGCATATTTAACTAAAATAAATTGAAACCTAAAATAGTTTTTATACAATTCAACTAGCATTAGTTAAGCAGTGAAACTATTGAATCATCGCAAGTGAATAATTTTAGTTAAATGTTAAAAAAACACAACTTTTAGTAAGACTATCTAAAACGGCAACGGTCAAACGTGTTTTGAGCTTTCTTTAAAAACAAAAACGATATTTATAAGCATTCAGTGACTGTAAGGTGAAATTTTTCGAATTTTGTTTCCTCCTGTATAATACACACATAAAAATTTCTAAAAAACGTAAAAAGTTGTACATGTTTGCAATTAAGCGCCTATGTGTGGTTTATGGTGTTTTCGACTTGTTTGTTGTTATCCTCACTAAATTTTTTAATAACACCAATACATTGTAGCTTGTGTATTTGCTCGATAATTTCTTATTCCCTGTTATATCAATTTATGTAAAATAAAGTATTTAAACCTAAGTATTACTAATTGGAAAAATTACTTGTAAAGCTTGATAAATAATTGGGTTTTTGCTTCGTTAATTTTTTTAACTTGTAGTTTTTTATTTCAAACATCGTGTTTGACGGACGTGTAGCTTGGTCCTTTTTTTATAATCTTGCAAAAAAATAATGCAAGTACAGTAAAGTTTCAACTTTGTTAACTTTTCGCAGTCTATTTTATTAAAAAAATGAAGTAAATTTTTTAAGTTTTTTTTCGTGAAACTTAAAGTGTTTAAGTTAATTATATTTATACAAAAGTCTTATATTTTAATTATAATTTCAAACAGTTTATGATATTCTAAACATAATGAGTATTCATAATAATAATCATATCTAAAACTTTAAAATTATATTACGCAAAATTTTTTATTAATGATTCTGATATAAATTTATTACAGAATATCAAAAAAAACAGTCATTACAATCGTGTATCAAACTTTACCAAAATGCTATTCAATATTTTACAGTTAATACACTTATAGAATTATATTTGTGTTTTGGTTTATGTTTAAATCATATTATAACTAAATTTGATTCTTCTTTTTTTCGGCGCTTTTTGAAACTAGTAGGTTTGTTCTTAGAAACATATAAAATGTTCAATTATAAAATTACCAGGTTAACAAAGCCGCACAAGAAGTATCTATCAGTTTGAATACAGCTCTATTATATAAAATATTTTATTTAAGCTTCAGATTCTTACTAATCACATAAAAACGTAATTAATGATGAGCTTCTATTGCGCAATATGTGCGCAATTATGTTTTCGAGAAATAACTCTTCAGTATAAAGTTTTCCAAAATTTTATTTACACACTGTTGAAAAAAACCTTACCGAGCAACAAATTTAGATTAAAAGTAAAACTTTCCAGCAAAAGTTTTAAAAATATTTCCGACTGTCTACCAAACTTTTGCTTTTTTAAGATGTTTGTGTGTGCAGAATTAAACTTACGATTATGTTTTAGGTGTACATTTTTCTACGATAAAAATTTAATGGCATAACTGAAATTATAAAAAAATGATAATGGTGTTTCAACAAACAGGTGTTAATCATAAACTTTGTATATTAATAGAAATATAGAAAGTGTTTTAACAAAAATTAATGAGGTATGATAATTCTTTTTCTAGAATTTTAGCAACTACCGTTTCGATTTAGTCGAATTTTAACTATAAAAATCTAGTCTAATAAGCTCAATGGCGGTAAATATTTAATTGCATGTTTTTGATTCGTTTTAAAATTGTTTTTATTAAACTACCAGATGCAAGCAACGTAAGAAAGTCTAAATTGTCGTTTTATTAAAGATAAAAGTTAGCATGTTCGAAAAGTATTCAGGGTTAAAGAAGTACATTTGCTTAAATTCTGTTTAAAATAAATTGAGGAAAAACACCCACATTATGGTTATTTTTGTCAAGACAATAAAAACTAGCAACTGAGGTCGGTTGTAAAAGTCTTTTCTATAGTTTTTATTAAATGTTGAAATAAAAAAGTTAATAAGTAAGATTTTATGAACTATACAAATGCTGACAGAATTATTAAAGTATCTAACAGTTGTAATTTATATAATTCTGTATAAAAAACCTTTATCTTTTGATTTTCTGTCGTTTTCAAAAAGCATCACTTATGTTTTGAAAATTATCTTTTTCGGTTTTCTCGGTTTTTTCTTCTTAATGATCGTAGTTCAAGTATACCTTTCTTTCGACACAAAAAAAAGTTTAATCGTTTAGTAACTGAATCGCTTATTAAAAATAAAACCCAGAAGTTGATTGATTTTTAAACAGATTTAGTTTCAAAGACATGCTACTTTAATATCCGCCCAAACCCATTTGAAATATCCGATTTAGTAAAAATAAGAATTTGATACTATCATAATAACGACGTATCATCAATTGAAAACTTCTGGCAAAATAATAAATTTTTAGCTTTCTACCTAGATATTTTCTGTTTTTTGGGAACTGTTTTCCAGTGAAACGACGTAACCTAAATAAAGTTTAATGTTGTTAATTATGCGTCTTTAAAACTAGTAGCTTCTATCAACAAAAGTAAAAAACAATAACTTGATGCAACTTAAACAAAGTCTATCATCAACTGCAAAATTTTTAGCATTAAAAATACAAATTTGTAACCATCTGATACACAACAACAACAAAACTTCATTTCATTTAACTCACCTTTCTTCAATATTTTGTTTACAAAATCCTTTCATAACGGTTCCACTCTTAAGTCCGTCCATTTCGATCCTGTGATAACTTGCGACTACGCAAATAAACGTGTTTCATCAAATGTATTGTATAATCACTAGCTTGTTTATAAAAGGTGCCGGCTTTCGTTATTTGATCACACATTGACTAATGACTTGATTCATTGTTTGCCACACGACAAAATTTAATGTTTTTCACAACAGCCTGGTGCTCGAAAGGAACGCTTTCTACGACAGCATGCAGCAGAAGAGGTCCACGTACAACCAGCACAGCAGAAGTCCGCAGATCTCAGTGAAGTCATCGATAAACAGCGATGAAGAAGACGCAGCGGTGGAGGAAAGGTCCTCGGTGATCAACACAATCACCGTATTGAACGGGCAGAACTCTATTGACATTCGCAACTGGTTTGATTTTATTTTTATTTTTTAGCTTTTAAAACTTTTCACTTAAAATTGTCCTAGTATTATATTGATGATAATAAATCCTTCTGCGCTAACATTGTCTTATGATAGGCATAAGTATGCATTGATAATCAGAAGTTTACTTAAAATTCTATTAGTTCTTTAAGTTTTAATATTTATGCACTAACTCTGCATCATTTGCTTAATACTAGACCTACATGTTTTTAAATTTAAAATTTAACTTTTTTTATTATATTGAAGTCTTTAATTTGCAAATAGTAATCTGAGTTAGCAAGTAAAAATTAAATCTAAGTAACTCGAAAATGTCATTAATGTCGCAGGCTGCAAAACAATTACGAGTATTGCGAGGGATCGAACGTGCGTTCGCAGGAAGTTTTGGAGCAGTACAACAAAGTGCACTACAACAAGGTCAGGTTCCTGTCGCACATCGGCAGAATGATCAAGATCGTGTTTCCCGACGCCAAGCACATCAGGAGACAAGTGAAAGACGCCAATAACAGGTGAGGGATAAAACGATCAAGTACAACTAAAGTGTTGTTGTTGGAATAACAACTGATAAGTACACAAGCTTTCCAAAACTAATATTTAGTAGCGGTTAAAATGTAGTCAGATCAAAAATCAGGTAAAAATATTTACTATTAAATTGCATATTTTAGATTTTTTTTTGGTTTAAAAAAGGTCAAAACTTATCACTTTGTCAGCATAAAAATTTTTTTTTTAAAGTTTGATCAACTACATCGGCTGTAAATGAATAATTAATTTACACCACAGATCAGTGCACAACAAGCGCGAGTGGCTGTACCAGAACATCCGTCCCTGCCGCCCCTTCAACAACAAGTTCCCGCGTTCGGGAGTTTCCCTCTTCCAAAACCACGAGGGCAGCCCGGCGTCGACGTGGTCGTCGGGAAAGAGGCCGATGGGACACGACCACTCGGACGAGGACGTCAACGCCAACGGGGAAGCGGGTCCGAGCAAGAGGAGGAAGAGCGGTGACGTCAGCTTCAACGACAGCAATGACGTCATAGAGATAAACGACGAGGACTCAAACGACATAAGCGTGACGTCATCGAACGGAGTGGGTCACGTGAAGCTGCTCGAGTGGAAACAGCTCGCAGTGAGTTTTCTAAGATCTAAAAAAAAATATTTTTTATAAAATTTGTCACACTAGAAAATACTTGAAAATATATACTGAACTGCTCGTAGTTTTTATTTATTTATGAGTTTATGTGTAAAACTATCGTTAATAAATAAAAAATGACCACCAAGTTTTCACCCAATTAAGTTTGAAATGCCTTTTTATTGACACTCGCATTCGAACTCTACTCGAAACTTGCACAAACACGCAAACATTTTCGCGCATTTTCGCAGGAACTTCGCCAGGTGGAGAAGTTCGGGTGGCGCATGCTGCCTCTGGGCAACCACCCGCCCCGCATGATGGAGTGGGTCAAGTTCGACGACCACGTGGTGTGCGACGGCAAGCGGGTGTACAGGGAGCTGCAGGTGCACAGCGACTTCACCATCAGGCTGTACGTCATGAGCCGCCTGGTGGTCACCCCCGTCGGTGACGTCATACCCGCGAGGCTGAGGTCGCCCGGAAAAATACTGCAGGTTGGTGGACAGCTAATTTAGATTGTTTGTTTGGTGTTGTATTATCAAGGTTGTGACACTTTAGGGCATCCTGATTTAGCAGTACAAAATAGAGTTCTATTGAAAATTGTGTTGATTTTGCAATATAACACACATTTAATAAAAGCTAGTAAAATTAAATCAACTATAACAATACACGCCTGCGTAGCCGAGCCCGGCAAAATATTGCAGGTTTGATAGCTAAAGTTGTGTTTGTCTTAATTGTTTGTTCAGCAAAATGTTGCAAGTTTAGGTTCCGTTGGTTCGACACTGTGACATATATTTAATTGTGAATAAAATAGCTTGTTAAGTCCAGCTGGTTAGTTTGGTCATCTCAGGTCGCCCATCAAAATATTGCGGGTTGTAAACAACTTTTTACAAGTCTTTCTTTTTACAGAGAAACTCTGTTTAGTGCAGTGTTTACCAAATTCTATTGCGTGATTTCCCTCTCGGCATAAGTTTACAATACTTATTTTACAATATTTTTCGTTCTTTATTTAGTTATCACCCCTAAGGTTTAGTAATATTTTTTAAACTAAATTCCATTGATTCTACAATATTTCTCGCAGTAAAACTTTTTAAAGTAAAATTAACTATATTAAAATTTAATTCTATGTTATTGAAAGTTTTTCCTAGGGCAACAAAAAAGTTTGACATTGTATATGACTTTTTATTAATTTATTTTAGTCTGTAAGTTTACAACTATACAATCCATTTTGTTATTAAAGATTTATATAACTATTAACTTTTTTGTAAGTGGGTTATATCTGCACTGCATTCATTTAATATTTTATTTAACTTCAGATACATTTATATATTTCGAACTTAAACAAAGCTGCATTTTCTCTGCTGACTAACCGGTATAATTAAGATAAGCTTATAAAACAGTTTAGTTTTTTTAGTTGTAGAGTCGAATACCAATTAGTTTACTTTGTGATGTTTGCTGTTGAACTGCAAATTCTCCCAATTTAACCATTTAATTTTCATTAGTTATTATGAAATTAGGTTTAATTTACTTTAAATTATTCAGAGCGTTGACTCAGTCTTTTGAAAGTTAATCTTTTGCAAACCATGTTATTTTAGGATTAAGCTTTATCATTTACATTGATGGTTTTTTATTTCAAAGAGTTGGTGTTTATAAAGTTGTTTATTTTTATAATAGCTTGCCACTTACTAATTAATTTTTTCTGACCACAAGATTCATTCAGAGTGCAATAATATTTCATTTTATTTACATTAACATTTATTTTTATTATTTATTTTTGAATGGAAAAAAAAAATTATACTTGATACTAATTGTAAATTTTAATAGTTTATCATGGTAACATTTCCTTTTTTTTGTAATTTATTCAAATCAAAAGGTGTATTGTATGAGAAAGTAGCAGAAGAAGTTTAGCTGATAGCAAAGCAACTGTACTTTTTTGTAAGCAGTACTGCTAAATGCGAGTCGATAAACTTTACCAGTAATAAGTAATGTTTTGTTGTCAATGAATTGACTCACATCTTAAAAACTATTTTAGAGAAACTATTTTTTTATCTGTTTATTTGAAGCAATAGAAAAATATTATTGTTCTAAGTGGTGAAACTAACAGCCAGTTTCATTTGATTAGTTTCAACTGTATTAATTTACACGTCTAAAATACTTGAGTACAACATTTTATAAAAGTATTTTAATATTTTTTTTTAGTTTTAAGTTTCAAAACTTATTTTCCACCTTGTTTTAACTTTATGATCATAAACATTGTCAGTGATCTATATTAAATTATTAACTAATGTTTTATGTTATTACTTTACAAGCTTAGAGTGTATAAAGGATTTAGTTAAACTAACAACGGCCTTTAAAATATTTCCTAATATAATCTTTTATTTTTCAACTTAATAAGCTTATGCAGATATATTTTTGTAAAATGTTATGACATTTATTGTTTAAATTTAAAGTTATATACCGCTTTATGAGCACTTGCAATTTTATTTTTGAATATATCGTCAACACGCATAATAAATTAGCAATTTTTGTTCTAATTTTTACATTATTTATTTGAAAACAGTTTTCAAAAGATATGTCTGCCTACAAAAGCATCAAAAAAAACTAAATTTAAACTATTTAATTTCAAACAAAACGTTCATAATACACTCACATTTTTCAAGCCAAATCCGCAAAAAAAAGTTCATTTAATTACTAGTGCCACGTTCGCTTCAAACTTCCTTGTTTCGCTGCAGACAACTGTACTTCGGCCGCGCAGTGTGTAGCTGGTCTATCGGTTGAGAAAAATTTGATGCAGCGCCACCCAGAGTTGAAAGTTGAAAAGTGAGAAACGGACTGCGCTCGCGTATACTGTTTCAAAATTTTTGAGGTTTTCGAAAAGCCTATTTCCTTGTTGTTTGCGTTCCACCGGGCATTTGTTCCGTTGCTGCTTTTAAACGCAAATAACAATTTGTTTGTGATTTTTCTTGCGCATTTATTGTTTATTTTTTTTAATTCATTTTGGTATAAGATTTACCATGAAGTTTTGTTGACTAGAAACTTTATTAATTTGTGCGAAGCCCGCTGATATGTTTTTTTTTAGTATTCTGTTGAAGAATCATAAGTTTCTTGCACCTTTATGTTGTGAAAAATTTGAAAAACGCACTTCACTCGCGAGGTGAGGAGTTCATATGAAGATTTGTCGAATGTTGAATTTGTTGAAATGCGAGTTGAGCGCTTATGACTCATCGGCCAACTTCCAATAAGCTTCATAACTGCTCACTAACGCCGTGCAGCGGTGATATATTTTAAACGAAGTTTACATGAGACTGTTTTTCAGCAATGTTTTCCTAAAAAGTGTGAAAGAAACATGTCAGTATTTTTTTTACCTTTTTTCATTTTTTTCAACACTTATGTTATTAACACAAATGTTATTTTCTAATCTTTTACCGTCAACAAGTTTGACTTTTTAAATCTGAAATATTAGATGCATTCAGTGAAAATACCAAATAAACACAAACTTATTTGCTATAGTTTACAATCTAGCACTTAGCAATAGTACAATGATTTAGAAAAAAAAGTACGAAAAATATTCTAGATAGTATGGACATAGTAACTAACTTTCCTACTAATAGAATTTATTTTAAATAGCAAGTTTAAATGGTTTAGTTTACAAAACAATACGTGACAAATTTTCGACCACAGGTTTTCCGCATTCATAACTCTATCACCTTATAATACTGTAACTAAAACTTTTAAACTAATATCTGTTAATTAGTAGAGTACATGATTAAGGCCATAAGGGATTGTAATAATATTTTAACAAAATCAACATTTGGCCCTATTGAAAGCTAAATTTACATACTTTATGGTGCTTTACTCTCTCTTATACTTTGAGTTTTCACCCGCAGATCTTCCGCACCTTGTCAATGTTGAGGTTGTGCAGGGGAATCGCCGCGTTCCAGTTTAGTCACGTGACGGCGCAGACGCAGGTGATCGCCACAACCGAAATATGGAGCTCGAGGCTGCACACTCAGGAGGCGCTCAGGCACAGGAGTGTCGACTGTCAGGTTTGATTTGAATATATTTGCTCGGTGTGACTTCACAATAAATCAGTGATTTTCTGATCAAAATTTCAACAAAAAAAATCAATTTAGTTCGTCTTCTCGGACGCGATGCAGGATTCCCAGCAGGGCGGAGACAAATGCTGCCCCAAGTGTCGGCAACTGCACAAAATAACCAAGAACAGCGAGAACCTGCAGCGTTCGTCCGCCAGGAGGAGCCACCATCACCATGACGACCACAACGACGAGTACGCCGCCTAGCGGTAAAAATATTTTTGCGCGCATGGTTAACACTTTAGCCACATTTAAAAGTGCAATCAATTTTTCTGACCTTTTTTACTTCAAATCGCGTTGACGGGGTTGAAACGAAAAGCCTTAAAACTGAGTGTGGGCTGTATTTGGTTAATATAATAAAATGTGAATTTTTGGCCCTAACTTTTTAGCTTTTAAACTTTATCGTGTTTTATTAGCTCTATACTTTTTATTTAAAAATGTACAATTGAGTCGTAAAAAAAGGTAAGAAAAATAGATAAAAGCTAACAATAGTGAAAATGTAGACAAAAGATGATTCAAAACCTAAGAAAATATTGACAATCTGAATTTTTTAAAGATCACATGTAATTTTATATTATTTTCACTTTAATTGTGCAGTTTTAGATGCAGTATTATGTCCATGAATGAAGTTTAACTAAGCGTTTTTTAAAATAGTATGTTTTTTATTATTATTTGGAACTTTTTTTCTTCGCTCAATCTTTCGTACTTTCAATTTTGGCTAGCTATGAAGAAAAACTCGCTATTGTTCTTACAAAAAATCGTGTGAAAAATCTTGTTTTATATAAACTTTACCCGGAACAATTATGAACAAACGGTTTTCAATTAGTAGTTTTGTTCGTAATCTCAATTTGTTTATTTCGGTCTTGCCAGTACTACTTTTCTTTCGTCTATTACTCCCCCTATACTTTTTTATACTTTTTGAAAATTCTTAACTGATTCCATTCAACTTTTTGTTGGTGTGATTTTTATCTCAAACATCAGACAAATAAACTTCTTTTGTCACAAACAGTCGTAGTATTTTTGTTTTCAATAAACAACTACTGGTAAAAGTTTTAATTTTAAGATTAGTCACTATACTAATGATAGTTTAAAAGTTAAACTTTGTTTTTACCATGGAAAATTACATGAGATGTACTTAGCAAAATTATTTAAGTGAACTGCGACAATATTTTGTCTGTCTCAATCGCTAAAAAGTTTCACAAACTCAAATTTTTAAAAGTTTTATTAACAATACAATCTTTTAATTCGTACGAAATAAATCAAACGAGATCATCATTTGAATATAAAAACTATAATATTTATATAAAATAAAAATAAATGGTTAGTTTAACTTTTCACAAGATACTGAGATGTAGAACTGAACCTGCTTTGGTAGTAGTTTATCATTTTAATTTAAAATAAGTAGTATAAATTATTAAAAATCCCTACCGTATTAAGTTAAGCCAGGGGGCGGCAAACTGCGGCCCGCGAAGGGTAAATCTGCGGCCCGCGAGCATGTTAATGTGGCCCGCTGAGCAAAAATATATGTTAAGTTAAATTTTTTTTATTAGTTTAGTTTTAAGTCCCTGTATAACTTTTAAAAAGAATTAATAGACTTTACTGATTTAGTTTCAAAATGTTAAAAAGACAGTTTAGCATTCAACCAGGTTTTATTCTTAATTTCGTTATAAACTTCTTCTTACAACAGCATATTATTTTCTGAAAAAGAGTGTAAAAAGTGCTTTGAATTAGTAAGATAAATAAACAATACCTATTTAGTAAATAAAGTAAATGCAAGTGTTTTCCGTTTTGTACAAAATTAATGCAAAATAATTAACTAAATTTTCATTTCTTTACAGTTTTGTTTTTTTTTACGCTTTTTTTATACCTAAGTTTCTTTTACAGATGTTTTATTACTAAATGTTATATGTTAGTGTGCACAAAAATGTTTAAAGTAGAATAAAAATAATAATAGGAAGTAAAGTTATTTTCTTTTGGTTCTGACACCTTTGTTTTTTAGAAGTTTTCTTTGCAGTTTAAAATAGTTTTTATTCACATCAATGAACAAAAATACTCATATTTTAAACCACTTTTTATTTAATACTTAACGAGATAAAACTTAGTTGAAGCATAATTTTCTAACATTATTGTTTCTACATCTAATATCTAAGTTTGTACAGACACATTTAAAACAATATATATGACATAAATTAAAAAAGTTTTAATTAGTTATACTTTTTTGATTTTTCAAACAATGTTTTTTGGCAAAATAAGTTATTTTTTATGCGTTGCATACTAATATAAACAGTTGGTGTTTTTTAGAATTGCCTATATAATACAAACTATATTGAGAAATGGTAATTTTTTAATTTGTAAATTTTTAATCATAATAGTTCAAATTCGATCAAACAAACAAATAAAAATTGCCACACACTCAGACTATGACTATTTTAAGACTTCAAACCTCATGCCAATTTAGTCATTTTTCAGTTTTTGGCTTGAATTGCTTTTGTATGCTAAAATATCAGGCTAGTTTTGGTCACTCGTACTGACTTTTTTGCTTTAAAGAGTGGTAAACTAAATTTATGATGTATGCTTTGTTTAATGCACAGTGTTGGTTTGAATAAAAATATATTTTAAATTTTAAGTCTTGCAGCTGATATAGTTTTAATAATTATTTGTATTATTTTTATACATATAAGTCTGAACAATTAGTGTTGTCAAAAAATCCTGGATAAACTTTGAATTTAAAAATTTATACTTAAAAAATCTGTAAAAGCCTTGAATTTGAGAATTATCGAAAAAACCTGGAATTTTAAACAATTTTTACATGTAAAGTAATGAAACTTCGATTTGACACAAAAAATCTACCATATAAATGTTTTTTATTATAAAACACATTTAAGTAGCTTAAAAGTATCTTTTTAACTTTTCTATGTTATTTAAGACAGTTTTTTTAACTTTAACTTGATTTTATACTAAAAATAGAAGAAAAAAGCTGTACATTTAAAAGATTTTTCTTGGTGCATTGCACCATTGCTTTTATAATATCTTTACCTATTGTTATGCTTTGTATTGGAACCAAACCTAGAAATTCTTCTAAAATGTCATTAAATTAGTAAAACCACTTGTAATAAAAATTCTAAAATGAGCAATATCTGTTGTATCAGTTCTCTCATCTTAACAGGTTGATTTAAGTCCTACTTTAGTTTATGCGGCTTTATAATCTTCAGACATTTCCTAAACACGACTACTTGTTGATATTGAAGAAATAAACAAAAATATTTTTCAAACTCAAACACAAATTATTTAAATAAGTTTTCAACTCTCAACGGTATCTCTTTTTAGTAATTACTTTTGCTACTTTATAACTTGCCTTAACAGTTTTTTCTGATCAGTCTGTAGTTACTGAAAATAATCATGTGCGTTGTTCAAACTGACTTAAGCGATTTGTTTTTTTTTTGTTTCTTGCAATAACTCCAAACTAACGTATTATAGTTCTTATAGCGCGTCTTATAATTCACATTTGCTCTTTTTAAATGCAATATTTTTATTGCAGATAATAAATTGCTATAATGTTCAATAAAAAATTATTTTTCTAATTCATTAATTAAGTCCTGGACAAGACGTTAAAAGGTTTCCTTGGTGTGCGACTCGATAACCGAAAGGTTCTTTGTGCACCAGGTCATTGGACCAACTATTTTGAGCGTCTTTTTTGTCGTTCAATAAACTATAATAATAGCTTAATAAACTTTTATACATTTGTTAAAAATCTTTAAAAACTTAATTGTCCATTCCAGCTGAATTATGATATTTCTAGTTAAATAATTAATTCACTAAAATAAACTTCGATATTTCAGTTTTTACTTTTTTTTAAACAGGGTTGCCTAACAAACAGGCTAGTTGAAAAATTTTAAAAACTCAGACTAGGTCTAAGCTGTTTAAAATTTTTTTAAAATTTTAGACCTGTTTAAAACTCAGGTGTGTCTGAAACTTTTATTGAAACACTTTCAATAAATATTTGAATTCTCAGAAAAGTTTTTATGACTGTAGTGTAGTTTACTAATTTTAATTTTTTTTTCTATTAGCTTTTTTTAGTAATGATATTTTAGTTATGTATTTAAGCTTGATCAACAGAAAGTTTTTAGCTATTTTAACTTTTAATAAACTTTTATTATAATTCAGACAATTTTGCTGAAGTGGCGACCGTGTAAACGACTGATTAATTACTAATAAAGTATTTTATTAAAGAATTCGAGCACTGATTATGTTAAAAAAAATTGATTTAGTTTATCTACAGTATATATAGGTATTAATTTTAATTAATAAACTAATAACTGAATTTTCAAAAGAGTGCAAACTATTTCAGACGAAAAAATTATTTAAAAAAGTTAACATTTTTTTAAATATGAAAAGGTGGTTCATAATATAAAAAATGTATAAAAGTGACCAACAAATGTTTTTTAAGCTCGGTTTTTATAGAGAGTTAGGTTGTAAGAAAAATAATAAAAATAACTTTTAAGTTTAACTCATGAAGTGTTTAAGAAAGTATATATTTTATTAAGACTTAAGTATATTAAACAATGTAAATTCTATTCCAATAGATATTTATATATTAAATAGGCATTCTATGTGTAGCTAAAAGTCATTCAAATTAATTAAGTGAATAAAAGTAAAACTATCTCTGGTGTGACAAAAACTAATGCCAAGATTACTCAAATATCACTAAAACTGTGGCCCACAAAGAATTTGAAAACTTGAAATTTGGCCCGCGAGCACCAACTGCCTGCCAAGTGCCAACCCCTGTTCTAGATATTTAACGCTATTAAAGATCACCAGTTTTGTTGAAAACAAAACACATAAAAATAAAGTGTCTACAATAACGATAAATAAACAGCTTTCAGTTTCAAGACTAAAATATTTCCTAAAAGTTGACTTGATGAAAAATAAAGAAACTAAAATCTATACTCAGCTAACAATTAAAAAAAAAATATTGTTAGCAAGTAGACTATAATCGTTTTATCTTAGTAGAAACATAACGTACTTGTTTAATAAAGTTAGTAATTAAAACCTTATTTATGTGTTTTTATTTATATTTTTTGAGTATTAATATAAACTACAAATTTGTTTTGTATACTGTTTTCCGAACAACAAAATAATAAAAACAATAATGATAGTTTCAAATGTTCGCTAAAAGAACTCAAAAACTTAATAGATTTTTTAAACTAAACGTAATTATACCTACTGTAATACTTTAAATAGTTTTGTGAATTTAAAAAAGTTATAATCACATAGACAAGTCTAAATTTATGTAAGTTAGTATATATTGTCATACAAACATACTAAAAATTGCAACTAGACAATTGCATATTTTTTCTTAATGTATTACTACAAAAGTATCCGCAAGAGTATGCTAAATCGTGCTTATAACGCGCTTATACAACAAAATACTTTTATTTAAAACTCTTTAATTTTAACAATTTATAAAGTACTGTTTTTTATAAACATAAATAGAACAAACTTTATTTTTCGAAGTCTGACTTTTCTTTAACCTATAAAATCATAAAGAAAAAAAAGTATTATAAATTTGCTTTACTAAGCACAATCTTTTCTTGATATTAATAAAAACACAACACTGATAAATGGAGTATACTTTTTGCTTAAAAACACAAAATGTTTCAAATTCCATCAACTGTTATCCAGTAACTAAGTTTAAAAATTTTATCAGTATAAGTCTTTCACCATGTAAGTTTGAAAACTTTTCATTAAAAAAATAAGGAAGATAATTAAGGTTTACTCTAAAAATAAACCGATCAAAAATGTGCTGGTTCTCAGTTTGTCTGCTGTTTTTTAGTATTTTATAGAAGACTAACTAATATTTGTAGCACACATGTAATTTTATTCAAATTAATATTGCTTTGCTTGTAATATTTAGCAACTAATCGAGCATGAATATTTACTGCTCTGACTGCACTATTTTTTTTAAATTGAAATATATAATATTGTGTATATTGAAATAACATAAAACAAAGTTTTACAAAGAATACTAATTGAAATTTTTTGTGATGATACTCTTATTAATTATAATATGAAATTTAAACAAACATTCTAGACCTATATAACCAAAACAATCATATCTAATTTGAGTACATATGAAAAAAAATTCTCAAAGATTAGGGTATTTATTAAAACCTTTTTATCAATTTAAAACTTAGGTTATATGTTTACTCAGTTAATTTTTCTACGTATTGCTTTGATTAAACTAGATTTTTTCGCAAATATTTAGTTTCTAAAATTTGTATAAAACGTTGCTTAAAATGTTTTAAGAATTTATTCTTACTTTTTGTTATTGCGTACAAACATATTAAAAAATGCAAGTTTTTTAAATTTTATATGCTTTAAAATTAACTTGTATACTAAGTGAATGAATTTACTTACTTTTAGTTTGTAAAAAAGTAAAACTTTTAGGATGATTAAAAATAATATACACTTTTTTACTGTGAAAGACTTTAGAAAAATTAAAAACTAAAGTTAAGTAAGTGTATTTTGTTTAAAGTTTCTACTGCAACTAGTATTTGAAAAAAATCCTATTTGAGATGTATGCTATAGTTTTTTTTTCACGAAAACATGACTTTAGCTTTCTATTTGAAAAGATTTCAATAAATAAACTTACTTTCTACTACTTCATTTATATATATATATATATTTGATGTTTAGACTTTGAAAACAATTTCTTAAGCAAATACAATTCTTTGGTTGGAATAAAATACGTTTTATGAAAAATTTGCAAGGTAAACTTCAAAATTATGACAACTAAATCTTGAGTATGTTTTATTTATTTATATACGTAAAAGTTAATAAATCTAAACAATAAAAACTTCTATCGGCACTTTTTGTTAAATGTTTAACATTAAATAACAAAAATGATGTTTTTAGATAGTTTTTATTCAAAATGTTGCTTTTCAAACAGTCATTCTGTACGAATTAAACAAGTTAAATTACTTTCTGTAGTTTGTATTTAACAAATATATTAAAAGAACCGCAAAACAAAACTTTTATTTAAATTAATTACATATTTTAATGCAAGGGAGACAATATTGCATTACGGAAGCATAATAACTATTATCTCCACAAGAAGATAATATGCTGAAACAATGCAGACATAAGTTATCTGCCATCGTGATGCAACAAGCATCCAACGGTGACGTCATAAAAGATAATAATGCGATAAGAGACAATCAGGGAAAAACGCATGAGGTAATGCAAGTTGTCTCCGTCCGAACTATTTTGTCATTCGGTTATAGCTTCCGAGCTGTACCGAACTATTGGATAACACTTTTTGAACAAATAAGAAAGAAATAGATATTTGTTAGTTTTTTGTTTTATATACTTGAAAATAGATAAATATTTTGTAAACTGTTTACTATTATAAAGAAGAGCAATTTCTAATAGGATAGAGTACATCTTTAAAATGAATATCCAAAGAAACATTTATTAAAAAACTTGGTAAAAAAATAAACTATAGTTGAAAATTATAAGAATTTTTTATTAGGTATGTTTTTAGAATACAAGTTAAAAAAAAAGTTATACTTATATCTAGTAAAGGAGTAATCTAGGAGTAAATCTATTTAAAATATTACTTTGTACACGTCTTGTATACAAAATATTATAAAATATGAAATATTTTAGAACTGTAAAAGAAAATCCATAAAAGTATTTTACACATTCGTATTAATTTAATGTTTTATAAGTTTCATAATCAATATTGCTAGCCCATTGCGTTAATTAAAAACAATTAAAAAATGTAGAACTTAGATTCATAAAGTTATCGTAAAAGAAAATCATTTGTGTTTTCTATATTTTTTTTTTGTTAAAATTGATATTTTTTAAGTTGAAATTTTAGTTTAGAATCAAATCCTTATTTTTTTTTTATAAAGTCGAAAAACTAGACTAATTAAAAAAAATCAATCAATCTTTCAAAGCTTTATATAAATTTTGGTAAACCGTTTAGTTTTCGAGCTTTATAACTTTGATACTCATGGTAAACATAGTTAACTATTTTGTGCACGAATATTAAAACAATATGATCGATTGACAAAGAGGCAAATAGGTGTATTAAAAGCGTCTAGGTGGTGTTACCTAATTTTTACTTTAAGCATGCGGCATTTGCAAAAAGCACGAATTAGTCATCTCTAAACCACAACCAATGAACTTTGAAAACCTTAAACCATATATTACAAATATTCACAAATTAAAACATTGTGAGAAGAACATGCCAAAAATAATCAATTTACTTTATTATTTAAAGTTTAAACATTTGTTTTAAACTTTGGTTCTGTACAACACATTTTTGCAACAAGTTATAATCGCGTATAGAAGTTCTTTCCTAAAAGGAAAATTTAGAAATTAATAATTTTTAAACAGATAACACGAAAAATGGCCACTGACGTCACTGAAGAAAATGACGTCACTGAGCCGGAAATGCCGTGTTTTTTGCAGCCGCTTCAGAACGTGGTGGCAGTGAAGGACTGGAGTGTACAGTTCGAATGCATAGTTGGGGGTTTGCTTTTTTTATTTAAATTATTTTTTACAATTTTAGAACATCTTTGTTTAGAGCAGGGAAGTAAATGTTTGGGCCCATGGCAAGATTTTATTTAAAAGTTTTGTGTAAAACCCGAATTAAGAAAAAACTGTAATGGGAATTCCCACACTAACACTTATAATATTTACAAGTATATTAAAGTTTTGACTCAGCTACGGTGCTAATTGCGTGATTATTACGTTTTGAACGTTATGAAAAAAAAAATCTCGGCTTCCGAAACATGTTTTAAATTTTAATAAACTCATGTAAGTTTTTTTAAATAATTTTTAGTTTAAACTTTTTATACAACAATTACAAACAATAACTGAGTGCAATTTATGCACATCATTAATTTGAAATAAATGTTTTACTAAAACAAATGTAATCAATGAAAATTCTTTCACGTTAGTTTTTTTACTACTTCTCATATAAGATTAAAAAACAAAACTAATTTATTAAAACTTATTAAAACTTAAAAAAAACCTATTTTTATTTTGGTTAAAAAAACAAAAACGTACTTATACTATTTTAGCTTAAAACCTTATAAAACTATTAGGTTATAACTAAATACTATTTATAGAGTTTTGATCATACCACTTCGATCATCCGACCACAAGCTTTCGGTTTCAATAAGAACGAAACTCGGGTCTCAGTCTACCGAAAGCTTGCGGTCTGATGATTGAATTGGTATTATCATGCTTTATATTAACTTGGGCTTGTCTGAAGGCATACGAATGTCCAGACTTAGGCTCTGTGGACTTTCACTGATGTTTTCTTGTTTATACTATTCAACCTAAAAGTGTTTAATTTTTTATTAAATCACTTCCATACAAAGATCTCTACTTTGTACCCACGCAATCTGCAATGATGTATTTTTGATTTTGGTTAATGAAAGTGCTTTTACTTAATATATGTTTTGTATCTACATGAAAAAGGAACATATCTTTCGTGTTTTAAACAGTTTTTATTAAAAAAATGACTGTACCGCGCAACCTTTAGACCAACGTGCTTTTAAGAATTACTTATTTAGCGGAAATCATTATTTCTTCAAAAAATTATTCTTGAATTTAAGCCGTTAAAATTTCGCACGCTTAAACATATTTTACGAAAAGTTTTATTAGTTTTCAAACAAACTCCGTTGCAGGATCGCCGCGCCCAAAAATACGTTGGTTCTACGAGGGAGTGGACGTGACGTCATCGCCGCGGTTCCAGCTGGCCAACTTCGAGAACGGCAAGTGCGTGCTGCGGATCGACAAGGTGATACTGGGGGACGGGGGCAGGTACGCGTGCTACGTCAGCAACGACAAGGGAGAAAACTCCTCCACCGCCAACCTCAGCATCAGATGTTCGTGCAATTTTTTTTAAAATATTAAGTATCAACAAAAGAACAAACTTTTGTAAACATAATTTTAGTAGCGCATCAAGATTTGTTTAGATAAAGCTGTTTGACTTGTGGCATTGAAACAAAAGTAGCCTTTATAAAGCTGGTTAGCATGATTTGAAAACTCCTCCTGTTTTTAGAAATTAAAACATGTAAAGTCTAAGTTAGTGAGTTTGCATAGACTTACTTATTTAACATTTTTTAATTACAATGTTTTTCTTATTTATCATACTAGCAGTATGAAGCTCTTCCAAGTTAAATTATGTATGCTCAACAAAAACTTAACTTTTTTACTTCTACAAACTTAATATCAAATTCTAAGTTAAAATAAATTTAACATCACATAGCGATGGCGATTTCACCGAGGTTCGAAACTCAACTTGAGGGAGTTAGGGTTTCGCCAGGTGGTGACGCTGTTTTCAATGCGATAATTTTTGGAACCCCCACACCCATCGTTGCTTGGTACAAAGAGGTGAGACTTTTTTATTTTATTAAGTTTAAATTTGACGTTGAATACCAAAAAAATAGGCATTGAGAAAATAAGATATTACAAGTTTATAACTTTGTAACTTCTAAGTTTGTTTTTTTCATACCAACTCATTTTAATTAATTAGACATAAGGTGAAAAAGATTTTAATAAAAACTTTAATTCTTAGTTAGTCAAACGCATAACTCAATTTTGAAATAAAAGGGAGTACAAGTACACGATTCTGTCAGCTGCCAAGTGCGAAGCGACAGGGAGAAGCACACTCTGACACTAGTGGGCGTAGCAGAGGAGGACAGCGGAACAATCACATGCGCCATCGCCAACCAGCAGGGCCAGACAACTTCATCGGCTCCATTGGTTGTCATGGACGGTAAGTTTACATTTCAAAAAGTTTACAATCTTATAAAAAAGATAACTATTGAAGCATTGAGTAAAACATAATATATTAAAATGCAGGTGAACAAGAAAATACTTCGGAGGGAGGAGTAGTCTCATATGAGGCAAATGAGAGCAAATTCGCCGCACAATCTTCCAGTCAGGAGCAACACGCAACAGTTAGCTTCAAACTAAAATTATTACAATTTGATTTATGTTTTTGGGTGCATATGTAAAACATGAACCTTATGAATTTTTTGTGTTTTTTTTTTAACTTGTTAATGTCAAACAGAGTGAGGTTTTCGACGGAAACGTTCACGAAATGAAGTCAATAATGAAGAAGAAGGAGCAGCAGCAGCAAGAAGCGAGCATGAGGAGCGTCAGGATCAGTCCTTCAGTGGTTGTTTGAGTTTTTTTATTGCATAAAAAGTATTTTACAAAGTGAGTTATTCAGTTTGTAGATGTCAAAAGTTTCTTAAAAATTGATAAAGCAATTGTAGAAGGGTTGTTACGGAATTTCGGGGAGCTTGTATTTTTCGATGAACCTTGAAACTACCAAGTTCAATAATAATTCCTAACTGTTGAATTTTAAAAATATCTTTTAATTACTACAAAAAGCTACATGGCTAAAAATATATTTAATTTCAGGGAATAGCAAACATCCCGCCTTCGCCGGGCGTCGTTCAACCCTCCCTGTTCCCCGACGACTTCAGTCAGTTGTCGGGTGAAAACAAGCACCAGGTGATTACGTCACGCTCATATCGTCATCACCAAAAAACAAATCAGACGCGTCATCAAACCAACAAAAAGCAGCGTCATCTCAGATACGAGCCGTACGAGATGACGCACCATTCTCCTAACCGGAGCTTCGAAAACATGCATCATTACGTCATGAGCCACGAATCATTGCGTCATCGCGATTACATGACGTCACCAAACATGTCATCATCGAGTCATAATTACGAGAATCAGCGTTTCGATCATCATCAACCGAAACGCACTCACCGTCATGACTTTAGTTCAAGTAACCAAGGTTATAGGAACCGAGGCCACAGGCAAACGAGTGGCTTCGAACGAAACAGCTACATGCCTTTTAGTAAAGTGAGAATAAAATCTGAGTGTGGTTTGCATTGCGCACTGTTGGTTTTTTAAAGACAATTTGCGCACACTATATCAACGAATAAAAAGCACAGTAGAATCATTTTTATAAGAATTCTACGAAAAATGTATAAAATAGTTCTGTATAATATAGGGGTGGGCAACTTTTCTACTCATAGATCAAATTATAGTAGAAAAGGTCTTTAGCGAGCCGCTTTATATTTCATAACAACAAAAAGCGTCTTTAGATGAAAGATTTTAATATGTGTTTAATTTTAAGGCAACAGTATACTTTAAATACAAATTATGATTTAGTGTTTCAATATTTGTTTTAAAAAAACTAAACTTTTTGTGGTTTTATATAGTTTTTTTAGTCATAAAAATCAATCCGTAGATTTCCCATTTCAAAGGGAAGGTAAATATTTGTTACAAACAAAAATTACTGGCACATTAGGTTGTTAGTGCACTATCTAAATCACACTTGAACAAAATTTTGTATAAGCATGATCACAGTTGCTAAATTTTATTCTTAAGCATTTTTTAGTTTGTTCATAATTTGTAAACTATGTTCGACTCAAAGTGTAAACATACTTATATTGAAAAAATTCTTACAAACTTTTTCAATGTACATACATAATTTGAAATCAATACATAAGCTTGTTTATCAACGGTAAAGGTATTTAACAAATGTTTGTTAAATAAAACGGTATTTTTACGTGAAAACAATATAAATAATTATAGTATTTCGTTTCATTATAGAAATAAATGTAGTGCGATTTTTGATTTGCTTGTTTAAAAAACTAGTCAATGTTTATAAAAATGTTAGTAATAGTAGGGTTTGTACTTTTAAAAAATAAACTAAATGCATCTATACTTTTTAGTTTACAAAAAAAGTAGCTTTTGCTTACTAACTTGTAAGTTGGACAAGTTAACAATTTTTAATTATGTAAAACTACTTAAGTTTATTTAACATAACAGGTTTTAAAAATTTATCAATAATAGATCCTACAAAAATGTTAATCAAGAATAAAATGAACTTTAATTGTAAGCTAGTTTTAAGAGTTTCGTTGAAGTATTTCATATATTTAAAAAATTGAAATTTTTTTCAATTTATTCTTAGTAAAATATTTTTACACAATATAAATATTTACAATAAATTTGTATTGAAACCCCTAATTTAAAAAAGTTAGTGTTTATTTTAACGTAGTAGTGATAGCATTGCGACAGCTGCACGCTTCTGCATGTTTCTTATTTTGGATGTTACGATTATTTCTACTCACGTGACCAACTCAAGGTCGGTAACTACTTCAACTGCTTGCTTGTGTTTTAAATTGCCGTGATCAGTAGTTTTAATCACTTTGCTTTATTTTTTTCACAAAGCTCAAAAACTTTGATCTTTTTCACTAAATATTATTTTCAAATATGACTAGCAGGCTCATTTTGTTTGCTTTACATTTTCATGGTAACATCATAGTTAGCAACATTTTGATATTTTATCAAATATTCAAAGTAGTAAAAAAATATAACTAACATTACTAAACCAAAAACGTAACTAACTAAAATCTGAGAAGTTGCTTTTTTAATTTATTTACATTAAATTTTATAAAAAATTATTATTATGATTCTAAAACAAAATACATACAAAAACTTCTAAAACCTATTTTTAAGCTTGGCTTTTGTAAGCTTGTCCTTGTTTTTGTTATCAGTAATATAACAATTGATTATATTTAATATAATAATAAAATTTAAATACAAGGTATCATGCTCGGCGCCTCAGGTGAAGTCGGAGAAAGCCCAGTTGCGGGTTCCGTTGGGTCAACTGACCCTGATGACGTGCAAAATATCTGGGGACCCGGTCCCCGAAGTTGCCTGGTACCGAGGAGGTAGTTAAAATTTAGTATTATGAGTTTTATAAAAAATATTATTAAAAAATAAATAAAAAAAATTATAATATAATACGTATTGAAAAAATAGTTTTAGCGTTGTGTCTAATTTTATTTTATAGATTAGACTTAACTTTTATTAACAAGTAAGAATTTACTTAAGTTTTAAAGGTAAAAAAAAATTTGAAATTAAAGAGTCTTTTGTGTAGAAAAGAAATGCTATTAGTTTTTTGTTTAACTTTTTTCATAGAGTAGACTTAAGTTTTATTAATAAGTAAGAATTTGCTTAAGTTTTAAAAGCAAGTAAAAGGTGAGCAAAATTAAACTGTGTACTTTAATATTTTTTGTACGCAGACCAAATGGTGGAATCGAACCAGGACTTTGAAATAACGTACGACGGAACCACCACCCACCTGATAATCAGGGAGAGTTACCTGGACGACAGCGACCTGTACACCTGCACCGCCACCAACGAGCACGGAACCTCCTCCCATGCATTCACACTGCAAGTTTGTACAATGAAATAAAAATGATCAATACAATTTAGCTGCATTTAAAATTGACTATAATACTATCGACTCTTTATATTTGATATGTTTTTATATTTTTCACAAAAACCCACAAAATAGTAGAATAAATACAAGCTTGTTTTAATTTTACTTGTACAAAAATCATTACGCACAGGTGTACGCATCCAATGTAAAGCCAAGGGGCGACGGTCGGCCCCCTTCAAATATTTCAACCACCGACGTTTCAACCACCAGTTACGACGGTTTTGAAAGGTATTTGTTTAAAGCCCTTTTTTTAATTAAAAGCCTTTTAATGTTTATAAATGTAAATTCATATTTTTTGTTAAACTTTCACCTTTAAATGAGTGTAAACGTTTTTAAGACTAGCATTCAATTATAAAAATTGCCATTTGTTAACGAAAAATACCTTTAAAATAAACCTCATTTACAAGCCTTCTTATACAAATAATATTTATATTATAAATTATTCAAACTCTATTCATTTTTCAAAGCGCCGACATGGAGTTTGTGTCGGAGAGCGACCTGGTAACCACTGACGATCAGGGGTCCCATCAGGGCTCCCAGCGACCCGAGTCCCAGACGAGGCAGGGGCGACCGAGCAGCGCGACACCTAACGGCAGACCCCCGTGCTTCGTCACCACGCCCGACCCGGTCATGACGCTGGTCGAAGGGGGCCAGGTTCGCATCGATTGCGTCATCACGGGGGCTCCCCGTCCGCTGGTCACGTGGGGTCGCAACAACGTCACGCTGACGGGAAACCACCGGGTCAGGATAACTTGCGACGAATCAATAAGTTAGTTTTAACAACTTAAAAAATTATCATTAAATATTCAAATTTTTTGTAATTAGAATTTAAAAAATGTGTTCTTTTTAAACAAATAAGTTATTTTTTTGTACTGGTAAACTTTATTTTAACATCTTTAAGTCATAACTTAATCAATCAAACTTTAAGTACTAATACTTACTAAATGGTGAAAAAAACATTCCAGATTTGTACAGTCTGGTAATAGATGACGCGCAGTATGACGACATCGGGGAATATCAGATATCTGCGACCAATCAGTTCGGTTTTATCAGCGGTGCCGTCAAAGTTATCAGTGAAGGTTTATATTTCAATAAAGTTGATAATTAGTTATATTTAAGTTGACAACTGTTAGTATAACGTATTGTGAAATGAAGGAGTGTTAATCCTTTTATGAAATTTGAAACAAATATATTTTACCTTACTTTGTGCGATATTGTATTGAAAACGTTTTATAGAAGTACTAAAGTGCCTACATTTTTACCTATATCATCATTTTTAACATCAAAATTTTGTCATCTTTTATAATCTAAGTATTATTTTCTAGCAAAAAAAAAGTTTTTCTTTAAAACTATGAAAATTTTATTGTGTTATTATTGTTCATATAAGTATATAAAATTCATATAAAATATAAGGTTCTTTTTTTGTTCTAAAATTGGTACAACAAAATAAATTTCAAAGATAATGTAGGCTTTTACAAGTTTTGGTTATGTTTTTTAGTTTGTCAAACTTTAAGCATACTTTTATTCCATTAAAAACTGTTAATTTTTCAAATTAAATCTTTAATGATGTAAGTTTACCAAAATTGTACTTTATATTTCATAGATCAGTATAGAATGAGTCAGGAA
The DNA here is from genome assembly GCF_965202585.1 of Thalia democratica. Taxonomy (NCBI): domain Eukaryota; kingdom Metazoa; phylum Chordata; class Thaliacea; order Salpida; family Salpidae; genus Thalia; species Thalia democratica. The sequence continues at coordinate 34,476 of NW_028139401.1, read as the reverse complement.
GAAACTGCAGTTAGCGAGCAAACTACATCTATTAGGTTTGTTTGATTGTAAAGTAGTTCTTAATAAAATAATAAAATAACCCTTTATTTACTTAAACTTTAAGGTTAAATGATTGTGTTTGTTACTTATTTGTTTTTACTTTGTGCAACTTAATAAGCTAAGTTTGGTTTTTAATCTACTTGATCTAATAGTCATAAATACTTATCGTATTGTTCTTTTTATTTTTACTCTGGAAGTTTCAGATCTCGTTTAACTTCAGCTATAGCTGTTTATTAGGACCTCTATCAACAATTAAATTATTGTTCCTCTTATAAAACAACTACTTTTTCTTTTCCACGAAACCTGGTATAATTAAATCTTTAATATATGTCATCCTCTAAATACTTAAATTAATATGTTCGTCAAACACTGTGTTTTCTTACCAAAAATACTTTTTACCATATATAATACGCCAGGGGTCGTAAAGAGCGCAGGTCTTCATCCAGGGGCGTTGCCAGGCAATCGCCCAGTGTGCAGTGGAGCGCAAATGCGCGGGAAAGTTCGAACTCACCCGCGCTGACCCACGTGACCAACCTGACGACGAGATCCACCAATCACAAGCAAGCGTACACCGAGAAGAGCTACCAAAGCGACATTGAAAAATCCTACTTGTAATTTGTTTTAATTTTTTGTTGTATTTTTGCGTTTTTAGACATAAAATGATAAAATCCCCTTTTTTGTGTAATTTTTAAATAAAAACATTTTTAAAAGTTATTCATGCTCTATTTGAATTTATATTAGTTTTATAGATATATTGATCAGTTTTAGTTTTTGTAGACTTAGTTTCAGTAAAACTTAAGTTTGAAACAGTTGTTTCTTTGTTGTACCTTGAAAAGCTTAATCTTTTCCGTTGTTGCTTAATAATAATAAGATTTGAAAAATCACCAAATTGAATTAAATTAGTTATAAAACTATTTTTTTAATTTGCTTACAATTGCAGTATATTTTAAAGATCTCTAAAAATAATTAGTTAATAATTGAGTCTTTGTTTTGGTGTTAAGTAATTAAAAACAACAATTTAAAAGTAATTTCGTCTAAATTTTTGTAGTAATTCTGTGTGAATTTTTGTAAACGAGTCTTTACATAATCAAATACGGATAACAGCAAACTTTGATTTAGACCTTTTAATTGCAACTAAACAACTTTAAGATTTTGAAAATTGAACAGGTTTTATGTCTATTTTGTAAATTAAAGAAAGCTCGAACTGTAACTTTGTATGTTTACGAACAGGCCTCGTTTTCTTTCAAAACCAGACAGTATTGTGTGCACTGAAGGCAACGCAACCAGAATCGACTGCAAAGTCACAGGAAGACCAATGCCTGAAGTTACTTTCTTCTTAAAAGGTTATTTTGATGAAGTTTACTAATTTTTATAACTACACACTTAAAAAGTAAAAATGCCATAAACTAAATATAAACTTAACAAACGCACAAAAGTAGTTATTTATCTTAAAAGTTCGACTAAACATTAGAACTTTTCAAAGCTTGTTTACCACATTTAGCTATTAAGTCGTAATTTTTAAACTTTTACTCGTGAAATTTTTCTTAGACAAACAAATAATTTTAAACAACTTTTAAAAGCTTCTGCAGTAACCTAAGCAAATAATCTGTTCTTACACTAGCAAATATACTTTTGATACTCAAGCTGAAGTAGCTGTTAATAGCACTTGTTGCACAAAAAATCAAAAATACTGCATTTTAATGAATGGCTGTTTTACAAAAAAATTTGAAACACAACTGTACTTTGCAGTTATTTTTATTAATTTTTTTTTCTTTTAAATTTAGTAATAAGACTTTAGTAAAGTTTTTTATGGAGAAGGTGTTTGATTATTCAAAAATTGTTGGAATAAGGCTTATTTAGTATAAGACAGATTGAAAGTTGAAATAGTTCAGCAATTAAATTTTGTTAATGAAACGGACTATGTAGAAATAAATGAAACTTACCATGGCTGTTTTTTTTGTAAAACTTAAAAGAAAAAAGTGTACCGGTATATATTAATTCAAATAGTTGTCTTTTAAATTCTAAGGGTTTCTTTATAACTTCATAATTTAAATGTTTATTTATAAAAATTAATTCAAATTTAGAAATAAATTTATTTAAACTAAACTAGTTATTACTTAAGTTGATTGTTTAGTATAAGATAATAAGTTAATCAGTAGCTTCATACGACTAGTATAAAACCTAAAAGGAAAGTCGTGAGGCGTCAAGTCTAAGTATTTTATCACCGACTGAGCAAGCAGAATTGAACAAACAAAAAGCAAACTTCAATCGGAAAGTGACTCTTTGCTGTCTTTTGAGCAAACAAAAATAAAGCGGGCAAAGCTACTACAAAAAATAAAAATAAAACTTCAACAGCCCCTCGTGCTGCCACTTGAGTGAATGGGCAGCTCGTTTTTGAGAGAAAGTTTACAAAAAAAAGCTGTTTTGTTGCTGGCAAGTGTTTCAAGTTTATTATTTCGTGCGACAAAATTTTGCTAGAAAAAAAAGCTCATGTAGGTTCGCGAGGCAACGCGGTTTGCGACGGTTTGATTTTGTTTATACAGCAGCTTTCGATTTGTAAACTATTGTTTTTATTTATATAAAAACCTAAAATTTGTAGGTTACAGCTAGGTTTTTGTATTGTTTATTCGTAAAACGTTAATTTGTATTTTAAAACCAGTTTGTACTTTTTTTTCACTATTATAATAGTGTTTTATGATATTTAAGTTTATTAGTATTTTAAACAGAATGATTTTTGAACTTATTTAATTTTTTTTTGTATTAGTTTATGGAAAGCTACATATATGGAATAGCAGTAAGGTTTAACCAGCCTCAACTTATCATAAACATGCACTGTGACAAAAAAGATGCAAAAGTCAAAAAAGGTAAACTGAACAGCTTGAACAAGCTAAAAAGGGTGTCTAGTAATCCGTTTTTAAGAGACGACATAAACAAAAATCCGGAGTCCAGAAGAAGCTTTAGAACTCCGAAGCAGGTTCGAAAATTTAACAAAACTCGAGAAGCGGAAAATTTGACTTTTTCACAAAGCTTAAAAAATATCAGGTCAAGCTTAAACAAGTCGTTTAGTGAATTTTCAAAGAAAAAAGAGTCTAAAAGCAACATATTGAAAGAAAAAGAAAACAAGGTTAAAGTAAACGGTGAACAGGAAATTAGCTGTAGCGAGGATGACGTTAAAAAGGTACAGAGATCCGAGTCTTTCACGGATTCTAGCGATTCGGGGTTCGTGAAGTCGATAAAAAGCGAAAAAAATATCTTTGCTCCCAAGTCCAGGTACAAACTGCTAGCGCCGAGAAAGTTTAGAAGAAGTTTAAAAAGAAACAAAGTAAATAACAGCGCAGAAAACATTGATGAAAGTAAAAACTTCTTCAATAATGATACCAAACTTAAACGCTCTACTTCGGATAGACTGGGGTCCAATGGCATTAAAGAACAAGAAAAAATATTTATTAATGATAACAAACTTAAACGCTCATCTTCAATCAAACTAGGAGTAAATGGTTTTAAACAAGAGGAGAAACTATTAAATAATGATATTTTACCTAAACGCTCTGCTTCTGTTAGACTGGGAGTAAATAATCTTAAGGAACAAGAAAATTTATTAAGAAATAACATTAAAGTTGAAACAAATAACAATGGTCAAGATGCTTTTCATAGCTGGATACAGCTAGATTTAAACGTATACGTGTGTATAACCAGTTGCAAAGGTAAACTATTTTATCAGTTAATTTTATCTTGTTTTAGTTTTGTACAGTTTTAAGTTGTAATTGATAAATACTTTACTAATAAACGACATAGCTAAGGTACACTAGGCTTTTTTAATGAACAAACGCTTTCTTTAAATAGCTAGTTTATTCATGTATGTTACTACTTAAAGAGTTTAAGAGCCAGCCTAAGCACTCTTGACTTATCGCGAAACATTTTTAGAATTTAGCTTACTCAATTTTTGGAAGAGTATTCGAATATTTGTTTAAGTTGGTAGTTGAAAAAATTCACGTTGTACAACTTTTATATATGATGAAAAGCGGTTGAAATTAAAATACTATTTAAAACTAACTAATAACTGAACAGTACAAAATTTATACTAAATAGATAGTTAAAAAAGGTGTTACTTAAAAAGTAATTAATTTTTTTTTTCAGAATATAATCTACCAACATAACTTGACTATTAAGAAAATGTTATCCAAAGACTGTTATACTTAAAACCATTAAAAACATATTATAGTAACCAACTTAGTCAAAGAAAAACTTTAACCATAAATTCTTAAACCACATTTGCAATATTTATTAGCATTATGATACATTGTACATGTTTAATAAAGCACAACAATTAAACATTTTTATATACAGGTAACGAAGTGCAGGAAGATTACAGTCACAGATTGGTCATCAAGGAGGACGGAGTCAGGTCCTTGATAATCTCCCCGGCCAAGCTGGACGACACGGGAAAGTACACCATCATCGCCAAGAACGAGGCTGGAAAGGCTTACACCTCACTCAACCTCACAATCGTCGGTGAGCAAAATTAAATACGCTTGTGTTGAAAAAAATATAAATATTTCAAGTTTTTAAAAGTTATCTTAAACTAAAGATTCAACTCTCAAGATTTTGATTGTTAAGTACTTTTGTTTTGTGCTTGGTGAAAATCAAGACAATTTGTATTCAATTTTTCCTATAAGTTTATCTAATTTTCTTTATGTACGTACAATTAACATTGCACAAAATAAAACGAAACTTATTTAAGCAAAAAAAAACTGCATGTAAAAATTTGTAGCTAAAAGCTTAAACGCAAAAAATTATCCAAGTTTATAAATTTTGATTATGAATTTTAACCCCTAATTTATATTTCATTAATAAGAATTGTTGTTTTAAATCTAGCAAAAGAGGGAGCGGAGATACCGAAGATTCTCGAGAAGCCGCAAAGTTTGACGGCGAAGGAGGGGGACACGATCAGGTTGGAGGTGTTCGCGGTGGGAAAACCCACTCCTGAGATCGTGTGGATGCGCGACAACGTCCTCCTGCACCCCGAAGGAAACCACGATTTTCTGTACGTTGAAATATACGTTCCATTGTTTATTTCAAATCTACCTTATATAGTGAAAATGCAATCAACGTAATTAATAATAAAGCAAAGAATAGTTAACAATACATAAGTACTTCTAATTGCAAGAAAAATTGCATTTTCACCATAAAAGCTAGATTTGAAATTTTGTTTTTATTGCTTAGTATACAACTGACGAAATAACCATTAATTATTTACCTACATAATTTACATTTATAATTAAAAATAAATTCGACAAAAAAATGCTTGTCTTGGTAAACGTAATTCTACGTTTTTTGTTAACAAAGTTAAAAAAAGTAGCTTTGAATTTTTTTATTTGTAAGAATATTAAAACTTCAAAATAAATTTAATTTATACTAAAAATTAAAGACTTTATTTTTTTTACAGGATCGACGGGGTCGACGGTCACGGGCTGCTGACGATAGGTGGCGCCAGCAAGCGGGAGCACGACGCGTGGTACACGGCAACGGCGGTGAACAAGCACGGGAGGGACCTGGCGAGGTGCAAGGTGACGGTGAAGCAGGAGCAGAAGGTCCAGGAGGACAAGGGAAGGAGGTTCACCGTGAAGAAGGGATCGGGTCAGAAGTCCCAGCTGGAGGCGGGGAAGTCTTCGGAGAGGCACAAGGTATGAAACTAAAATGAATAAATTACAAATAAAATAAAAGATACAGTTGGTTTAAAAGGTTCTAATGATATCGACTAAATTGTTTTTAACTTTACTTCTACTTTATTTGAACCTTTTTAAAGCTGCTTTTTTTCTGTGATTGATTTATAAGTTGTCTAATTTTTATCATAAATTCAGAGAGGCACAAAGTATAGAACTAAAAAGAGTAAACTACGACTAAAATTAAAAAAACGGTATTTTTTTTGATAGGTTTTAACGAAATTAAACAAGTCATTATTTAAGTTTGCTTCTACGTTCTTTAAGCAGCTTAAAAAAAAATTGGAACTGATAAAAATCTTGTTCAATTTTTCTATTATAAAGTTTTAAACAAAAAGTTATGAAATGTAAGTTTAATTAGCGTTTTAAAACTAGTCCCTGTAAAACTGTTTTTGTAACCAACTTTATACTTGATATACAAATCGATACCTTAAACAAACTTTAACTATTCCAGCTTGACCACTATGACGATGCTGACATGTACAACGAAAAGAAGAAGCAGAAGCCGAAGTTCAGAAAGAAGTTGGAATCCGTCAGACAGAAAATATACGGATCCGCCAGGTTTCAGTGTTACGTCGTGCCCATCTGCGATCCCAACATGAAAGTTTGTTTGAATTTTTAGCTTTCTCTGATCAAATACCAAATTTAGAATGTAACAAGCTCTATAATGGTATAACCCGTAATTCTGTTTCAAACATAAGATTTTGAAAGTTAAATAAAAAATTTTATTAGCTCAAAAATAGTCTCCGCAACGGTTACCATAAGCATTAATTTTTTTTTTTAAAGTGCTTATTTCAGTTAATTTAACTTTTTTTCTAACCAACCTCAATTGAATATTTTTACATAAAGAATTAGAAGCTTTATGTAAACAACAACTTTATACCACGTTACCAATGTAAAGCTAATTTGCACGGTTTTAGGTTGAATGGTTGCTGGACAACAAGCCGTTGGAGCACGCAACCAGGATAACGACCCTGTTCGAGTTTGGCTACGCATCATTGAACTTCGCCTCTGTGTTTCCGCGGGATACAGGTCTCATAACTTTTATGCTGTTTTTAGGAACATTATCTTTATAAAAGTCTAAAATGTGTATACATTACTTGTTAGTACTTTTTTTTTTAAACTTGACTGAACTGTTTCAGGTGTGATCAGTTGCAGAGTGACGAATTCTTTCGGCATCGCCCAATCTTCCACCAGTTTGATCGTCAAAGAAGAAAAAGGTCTCGTCGAGTCAACGCAGCTTCCTGAAAGCGATCAGCTGCACAGCATCAACTCCATTGAAAAATACCGACAAAAAGTTTGTAACTGTCTCATTAACACTGTTAAATTTTTCCTTTAATTAAAGTTAATATTAAGTACTAGTACAGTATAAGACAAATACTTTAATATCTTCTCGGTTTAAAACTCCTAAAGATAGTTTAGAAAACGTATGTAGTTGTGATGAAGTTCTTTATTTTTCAAAATTCAGAATTTAGGTAACAAAAACTAAAGAAAAACAAAATAAACTATTCAAATACAGAAAGTTTATTGTTACTCGCTGTCCAAACATTTTTTTATTGACATCTTTTTCAGTAACCTTTTAGTTTTTTCTTAAAGAAGTTTTTTTTTTGTTCTAAAAATCTTTTCTGTTTATGCAGTACTCATTGGCGCATGATCATCCGGCAGAACTGCCCAAATCGCAGCCTGTAGCGCCGCAAGTGGTCTTGCACCTGCAAAACTCCACGGTGAGGGAGCACGATTCGGCCAAGTTCATCTGCAGGGTCAACGCTCACCCGCCACCCAAAGTCGAGTGGTTCCTCAACGGGCAGGAAATCAGCTCCAGCAAGCGGTAAGTGTTTTTAAAAGTTGTACAAGCTAAAATTTTTTGAATAACACCTTTGTTTCTTAAGTTTGTTGCTATGACGTCACAAAAAACACTCAAATGTTAAAAAAAAACTTTTAACTGTCTTTTTATAGTTTTATGTTAAACACTGTCGTAAACAATTCACAAATCAAACTTTATTTTACAACTTTGAATTTAATCTAAAATAAAAGATAACTTTTTACAAAACACTTTAAAAAGTCTTTTGTAGTCGTATATTTTGTTAAACCAGTTTCCCATAGTTGGGTTTTAAATCAAACGAAAATTTTTAACAAAAACAGAAAACAAACCATAATGTGCATTAAAGTAAAAATACATTTGAAACCACATTTTATTTTCCAGTTTTGTATTTAATCTCAAACAAAAACAAATCTTATTCACAACTTCGCGCAGGTTCCGCGTATGGTACGACGGGATGTACAGCATGGAGATCACCGACGTGAGGGAGTACGACCAGGGAACGGTGGAGATCGTGGTCGCCAACGAGCTCGGCTTCGAGAAGTCGTCTGCGAGGATCGAGGTCGTCAGCCAGGAAGACTTCAGGAAGCTGCTGCACAAGTCCGAAGTCGAAGTCGAGAAGAAGTACTATTTGAACGGTTGGAATGTTTGCTTGTTTTGAATTAAAAAATTTCCGAGCTAAAGTTGATGCGCTTAGAAAATTAACAGTTTATTGAAAAACAAAGTGAGAACAGTTTAAAGATAAAAATAATAACTTGATTTGAACAAAAAAAAAAAAAACTAGTCATTAAAACTAAAACCACGCAAGCAAAAATAACTTTAATCAAAAATTTCAGTCCTTCAAGTTCTAAAATTGCTATAACATAACTTTAATTCACTTATAAAAAGATGCAAAACAAATGTGTCGCAGCCATCAAGCTTTTCTACAAACTTTTAATGATCTTCAAATCAACCAGCTGTTCTTAACAACATTTTTTCTGCAGAGGATCAAGGACGCCGCATGGTGGAGCTGCAGCAGATCGAGCAGAACGAGAACCTGATGAGGAAGATGGAGCTGAGGAAGGTGGAGAGGAACGAGGAGCTGCAGTCGAAGTTCTCCAAGCTGAACGACGAGGAGCAGCTGGTGAGGAAGCTCGACACAAACTCGACCAGGGTGAGTTTGAAACAAAAACAATTAAATACTAAAACAAAGTATCAATGTATATATAGTCGTAAAAAAACAATTCAAAAATAAAGTCTTACACGTGTTGCAAAAAATTATGATAATAGAAGTTTAAAAAATAAAGGTTTACACCAACTCGGCCAGAGTGAGTTTGAAATAACTTTTTTTTTGGACTTTTACAAGATGTCGGTATTTATAGTTATAAAGAAAACTTTTTAGAAACAAAATTAAACGTGTGTTTTAATAAAATGTTATAATAATTTTTTCTATAAAGTTTTACACACACGTAACAAAGCCAAGTACCAAAGTTAGTATTCACAACACATTTTTTTTCTTTGACTTGCTAATGCTATCTCCAAAACGTTTGGTAATAAAAAACTGACTTATGATCTTTAAAATTGTTTCCGCTAGGTGTCAGAAAGAGACAGGAGTTACGAGATGCACTTGCGCGAAACGAAAAGAGAACTGCTTCACCACAAATCCAGCCAATCACAGGATCACAAGTCGAACGCTCCCTGGCTTCACAGAGCCAACCAGATGGCTCCCGACTACGAGCTCAACAAGGCAATTTGTTATTAAATTAAAAATATTAAAATTATCATATAAAAAAAAAATATAGGCAAACACTAGAGAAACAAATTTGATAAGTGTTATTTTTTTATTATTACTACTTTATTAGGCAATTTGTTATTAAATTAAAAAGATTAAAACAAATTGCGTTTATATAAGAAAAACAAATTTTATTATCATTATTATTATTGTAATTTTTATTATTGTTACTATATAAATAGTTTTTTTTATGTTTAGCTTGTAAAACAACTAGATTTTTGTTTTCAAAAAAAAATATTGCGATCTCGATAAGAATAACACAAATCGTTGAAACAGGTTCAGATCACTCCCGACATGCAGGCGCCGATCGTCGTCGAAGGGCTGAGGAACTGCAAGGTGAGGGCGGGAAGCGACGCCAGCTTCCACGTCAAGTTCGACTCCGACCCCCTGCCGAAAGTCACGTGGGTTCACAACGAGGACGTGCTGCGATTAGACGGCAGAATCACGTGGTCGTACCCGAAAGTGAGAACATTTGTAATTTCGAATTTTTAAACTTAAAATCTGTGAGTTGTTACCGAAGCTAACATTTTCTGATATTTTAGTATGCTTCTTACCAAAGTTAATAGTACTGTTTAGTTTCATTTTTTCCTACACAAACATGTTACTTGTTTTTCGTTTTTGGTGATTTTTTATGTTGATATGTTGTGTCTTATTATTTAAAGTATATATTTTTCAAAACAAAAAATTTTGAATACACCTTTACGCTTATAACTTCCGTTGTTTTCTTTATAAGACGAACAATCTTTGTCATTTTCTTACAAAGCAGTTAACATCAAACGAAACGCTTTAAAATAAAGCAACAGTATTTTATAACGCAACATGCTGTTAACAGAGGGATGTGTGCGAGCTTTTGATAAGGAATGTGTGCGCGGAAGACGCCGGAGCTTACTCGGTCAAACTCATGAATCCTGCTGGAAAGGCCGGGAGCCAAGCGTTCCTTGTTGTAAAAGGTAAGCGTCTTTGCATAATCTTACATTACTATACAAAGTTGTTAAAATGCATTCGTATATGTTTTGCTATAAAAAACAACGAATAAAAACAACAAACAGAAGTAACACTTTTATGAAGTCGATTTTTTCAACAGTTTAATAGATCAAAATCTTAAAAATACTGTTGACGTAATCTAGCTAATTTTTTGTTCAAGTCTTTTACTATCATTACACATCTACATACTAACTGCTTAATATTTTAATTGTCAATAGAAAAAAATCTGCCCCGTAAAAAAAATAAATATCCGAAAAATATTTAACTTTTCCACTTTAATTTTTATAACTTCAGAAACCAAAGAGAAGCCGCTCCTGTTCTCGAAGAACCTGCGGAACCGCATGGCGACCGAGTTCGACCGGTCCGTCATGCTCGAGTGCTCCTCCCGCGCCGACGTCTCGAGCGTGACGTGGCGGGTGGGCGATGACGTCATAGAGAACGGGGACAAGTACCAGGTGAGGAGGGACGAGGACTCGTTCTACCTGAGGGTGTCCGACGTGAGGTGCGAGGACTCGGGGGTGTACTCGTGCCAGATCGAGGACGGGAACGGGAGGAGGGCTTTCACCTCGGCCGAAGTCAGGGTGGCAGGTGGGATTTTGTTTGTTTTGTGCTTTTGATCTTAGCTGTCAGATCTAAACAAGTTCAAGTGAGAAAATTATTAGGAAATAGTTCTCTATTGAAATAAGAGTATTCGTTGAGTTGTCGATTATTTTTAATCAAAAAATAATTTAAAGCTTACAATTTTTTTACGAACAGTTTAGTTGGCCATACAACTAAGTGGATTATTTGTCATAGCGAAGGTGCAAAGTTTTATATTAGAATTGTCTAAAAAGTTAACAATGTTTAGTCAAACCTCACTTAATATAAACAGTTTTAAAAATTGTTTTAATATAATCAAATTAATAAAGCTTTCTATCAACCTTACAGCGAGACAGAAGGCGATCATGGAAGAGTTGCAGGACAGCAAGGCGGACATGGGAGAAATGGCGGTGATACAAACAACTGTTTCTCACAACGAGGTGCAAGGACAGTGGCTCATTAACGGACAACCTGTGCAGGTATGAAAAGAAACGTCAAACAAAAACAGCCGTAAAAATGTTGCTTTTACCTAGAATTTGAATTAATACAATGAAAATACTGATTTAAACGTTGCCATAAAACCATTAGAGTTTGTTTTACTACATGAAAGTTATAAACATTGTTTTTTTGAAACATTTTTTACCCTTTATGATTTTTTTTCTTTGATATTTTGTCTTAACTACAGTAAATGATATAGAGTAACTTAAATTTAACATGTAGTCTTAATACTTTTTTGTTCCTCCCACAGAAAGAAGACAGGTTTGTCGAGGAGTGCTTCTTGAACAAGCGCAAGTTGATCATAACTTGCGCTCAGCCCCAGGACGATGGTCACGTTGAGTTTGTTTACGGAAAGAACATCTCCAGATGCAGACTGCAAGTTGCAAGTTTGCAGTTTAAACAAAAAAAAAAAAAAATTTTTTAATTTAATTTGCCTTTAAAAATCAAAATTTGCCAAGAAATGTATATTTTTGCTAAACCTAGGCTAATTTAGTTTTATATTTAATATATAACTCTTTGTTGAAACTTTACCAGTTGTTTAAATACGAAATAAATTTCTAACAAACATTTCTGACTTTTCGATTTTCAGCGCAAAACGTCGGAATCTTGCAACCGATGACCAACACGACGATGTACGAGGGAGACACGGTGAAGCTGAAGTGCAAAATAAACAAGGACCGTCATGGGTCTCTGGTACCACGATGGCGTGTTCATCAAGCAGTCCGAGAGGTTTGTGGCTTCAACGAGATAAAATTTTGGCTGCAAATTTGCGGCAAAATAAGATTTTGTTTTAAAAGCAGAGTCTTTATAAGTAAAAACTGCTTAGATCTAAGGGTACTAAAATATTTTTTTTTGCACTTAAATCATCAGTATCGTACTAATTTACGATTAAAATACTGGAAGCCATGCCATTTAAAATTTCTAAGTTGACAAAAATTTAATTTATAGTAGTTCTGCTGAAAAAAAAGTAGTCATGAACTTAATGCTTCTGTTGTTTGGTAAAACAGTCAAATTAGCAAACGATTTTCATCACACAGGTTCGATCGTCACCAGATGGTGCTGGACAGACGAGAGCACATCCTAACAATATCCGAGTGCGAACTGAAGGATTCAGGAACTTACACGTTCAGAACCGGAAACGCTGAAACAACCTGCCAGCTGACTGTGAAAGGTTAACACGTGAAACTTTTTATCTGAAATCCGTAGCACTGTTTCTATTTATTAAAGAAAATAAGTGTTGCAGTTTACCTGCGAAACACTGACGGGAACAACTGAAAATTTCAAATAACCTTTTTTTAAAACACTGTTATATGTTTTGGTTTAAAGAAAACATTTATTTAAGCACTGACGAGGTCTTTGACCAAAACTTAGTTTGTAAAATAAATTTTTGAAAGAATAAATTCATTTTTTTTAAACTTTAAATTTAAAAGGTGATATTTAAAAAATAGAAAACCCACACAGACTTCCTGATCACGACCCACCTGAAATCCGTCACCGTCACCGAGTCCAACTCGGCCGTGTTCGAGTGCAACGTCAACCGGCAGGCGTACACGCAGGGCGCGTGGCTCTACAACGACCAGCCGCTGCAAACGCTGCCCGGCTTCAGCGTGGGCGAGTCGGACTCGGCCAAGTTCAACGTGCAGACCATCGGAAGCAAGCAGGTGCTGGTGGTGCGGAACGTGGTGCCGTCGGACGCGGGCAGGTACTCGTTCCAGGGCAAGAGCTGCTCGCTACGCACCAACGCCGAGCTGAGCGTGAGGGAGGTGAGCCTCGCCAACGAGCTGTGTGACGTCACAGCGCACGAGACGAACCCCGTGACGCTGCGCGTGGACGTTTCGGAGAGCGAGGTGCGGGCGGTGTGGACCAAAGACGACAGAGTTATTTCGGTTTGTGAAGTTACTGTTGTTTGCAAATAATGTTTGTACTGTTGTTTTATTGTGCAATCTGTAGAATTTGTACCAAAATTACTTTTGGATAAACCACAAAAATATTTGTTATTCAACGCGTTCGTTTTAGTATGAAGCAAAACTATTTTGGTCTGTAAACTATAAAAGGATAGTGCTTCTTAGATTTTTTTTTCTTAAAAACCTCTTTGTTAAACTGCTTGCTAACAATAAAGTTAATTATGAAAACAGGAGAAATCGTCGAGCATCAAGATGACCAAGGAGGGAGGAACTTGCAAGCTGTTCATCAGCTCACTGAACGTCGATCACCAGGGCGAGTACAAGCTGACGTGCGGGAGCAAGACGAGCGTCTGCAACCTGCAAGTTAAAGGTTGGATTGTGTTTAGTATTGTAAAAATAAAAATAAATTGATAACTGAAAGAAAAATAATTGTTGATTTTTAATCATTATCTTTTTATCATGGTTGGATTGCATATATTTTTCAACTAAAGTAAAAAGCATGTTAAAGATGAAACGAAAAAAAATCTCCTTTGGTTATTTTTATTAGCGTGTACAAGTGAACGTTTAAATAAGAATTAATTTTGTCAGTTTTCATCAACATATTGTGATAACAGTACAAGACATGTAAACAAGAGTGTGTAAAAATTTAAACCTTAACCAAACTAAATTAAAAATTACAAATGTTTTAAAATTTTCAAGGAGCGGCAATCGTGAGTCTATCTAAAATACAGAAAAAAGCACACACGTTGAAATAATTAAATTTGAAAGTAAAAATCCAAGCAAAACATTTACAAAATTTTTCAACAAACTCTCAGGAGCGGGAATCGTGAAACCGCTGCATGATATTGACATCCTGGAGTGCGAGGGGGCGACTCTCGAGTGCCACCTGGCGAACGACGACGTCACCGGCGCGTGGCTGAAGGACGGCAAGCGGGTGCGGGAGGGCGAGATGGTGAGGGTGGTGGAAAGCGGCAGGGTGCGGAGGCTGGTGATGGCGGAGGTGACGGCGAGGGACGCGGGGGTCTACTCGTTCAAGGTGGGAAGGACCACCACCACCGCCAAAGTAACCGTCATCAGTGAGTGAACCTTGCAATAAAAAATATTGTGTGAACGAGGCATAGATTCTAGTTTGAGAAATATTGAGCTGTAGTTGAAATTATAAAAATAACGGCAAAGTGCTATTTTCATAACAAAATAAAGCCAAAGTAATATTTTTTCTAGTTTGACAATCTTTCGTTATTAACTATTTTCAATATTTTTCGTAATCAAAAAGCTTTAACACTGATGGAAAAGTCACGAGATTTATTTCACAGCTGAACACAAAAAATACGCATATATTCACTTAACAGTCTAAATAATAATAAAACAGGCCCCCGGTTCAGCTTGGGGCTGAAGAACGTGACGGTGGCGGAGGGTGGCGACGCGGTGTTCGAGGCGATGCTGCGCGAGGGGGATTACCCGCCCGGAGTGCGGTGGGAGAAGAACGAGCGCGTGCTGCGGGAAGACCAGAGGAAATTGCTCATCAGCGACTCGGGCAGCGGCATGCACCACCTGGTGGTGAAAGACTGCGGGAAGGCGGACGAGGGGGTGTACAGCTGCTTCGCCGGATCCACGCAGACCAGCGCTCGGCTTTTTGTTGAAAGTTTGTGTTTTTTTCGGATTATTAAAATTATCAAAAAACATTAAAAATGGTCAGTTGTTTAAATGATTAATATTTCTCTAATAAATGAATTAACTTTTAATTTGATTGTTACACTACTAAAATATTTCTTTTTTTTAATTAACGTAAAAAATAAAACTACAACCAAAAAATGGAGCCAAACAACACGTAGCTTTAATCTGAAACTCTCGAAAATCAGAGGTGGAAATAACGAAGAAGCTGCACGGGAGCCGGCGAGTCGTGCAATCGAAAGATTTCGAGATGATCACGGAGACCAGCAAATCGCAAGTAACCGGAAGGTGGATGCACAACGGAACCGAAGTGAAGAACTCGCAAAGAACTACGGTAAACCATACTTATAACTAACCGTGTTTTAGTTATGATAGAACAAATTTAATCATAAGAACGTAGAAGTTTTTTTTTTTACTTTAGTTTTAATTTGGTTAGATTTCTCAAAACACTTCGAAAATCAATTCTGAAATTTTCCTCGTTTCAACTTTTCTTTTGATGTTTTTTTTTTCATTTTTCCGAAGGCTTAAACCACGCATAGGCTTTAAAAAAATGATTTGTAATTATTACAATAAAACTTACAAACACGCAACAAAAACAACCGAAACGCAGGTCACGCAAAGAGGGGCGCAGCACTCGCTGAAAGTGCGCGGGGCGACGCCGAGCGACGGGGGCGAGTACACGTTCAAGGTGGGCAGCAAGCAGACGTCGATGCGGGTTCACGTGGAAGAGGTGAAGGTGACGAGGGGATTCACCGAACAGAGGGTGAAGGAGACTCACGGCACGTCGTTCGAAGTGGAGCTCTCGGTGGAGGATTCCGGAGTGTGCACGTGGTTGAAGGACGATCGGATCGTTACTGTGAGATTGTTTAAAATTTAAACACCCTAGTAAAAAATTTCAATCAATGAAATATAATAGAAAAAAATTTTATATAAAGAAAAAGGTTTTTAAAACAATTTTTTTAGTATTTCTGGAAAATTATTTACATGTTACTGTCTACATTACTTCAAGTCAATACGTTTTATTATTTACTACTCAAGTTGGTTTAATTAACAAGGCAATCGCTTGTTTTTGTTGTTTCAAGCTGTTTGTTGTTAAAACTAACAAAAACAGTTGTATATTTTTAAACTTGTATTTATCTCAAAAGCCGACGAGCAACATTCGCATTTCGAACGAAGGGAAAGTCCGGAAGTTGGAAATTAAAAGTTGCGGAGACGGCGATGCCGGATTGTACAAGTGTCAGGTTTTGGACGGAGTTGATGAGTGTGCCGCCAGATTGTGTGTATCTCGTAAGTTTCAAAACTGTTATTTGTCACGTATTGTTGTCTAATTATTTTTTTATAAATTACATACTACGGTTGTTTGATTTATGCATAGTCTGTTTTTTGAAACTTTTGTATAAAAAAGGAATAAATGATAATGTTAAAATACACATGATTTAGTACAAAATTTAATACTTAGAATTGCGTCAATACAAATCATAAAATCTTTAATAAACTTGATCTATACCAATAGCTGTTTTAAATAGCATAAGGCGCTAGGATTTTGTTTCATATACGAACCAAACAAACCTCCCTTGTTTTCCTTTTCAGCTGTCAGGTTCACTTCGGAGCTCCCGAAATCAGTCAAGTGTGACGAGTCGACGCGCGAGGTGGACATCTCGTGCGAGATCGATTGCGATGACGTCACCGTCAGTTGGAAGAAGGGCGAAAAGAGCATCGCCACCACCGGGGGGCGTTACACTTCCTTCAGGCGGGGAAACACCCACGTGCTGAGGGTGAGGGAGCCGCGGAAGGCGCACAGCGGGGTTTACACGGCGGTGGCCGGCAGCAAGTTCACCACCTGCCGGCTCAACGTCACAAGTTTGTGTTTTGATAATTTTTTTCTACTTGTATACTATTTCATCTGGTTATATACCTTATCATCAGTGTTTTAAAATCAAATTTGAGTTACTTATAATTTAGTTGCAATCTGCGCCTAGTTGTTTTAGCAAGTGTAAAAGTCTGAAGGAGGTCCTTTAGCTTTAAAGGAAATTTTTTTTAGAAACAGGTTATTCAAATTTAGCCTCTGTTAGAAAAATTAATAAAATATACTGCTTTGTTAAGTTCAAGCAGTAGCAATAATAAAATTTTTGTTTGGATAGCACTTCTAAGTAATTTAACTTAACTTTTTATTCTTTTTATATTTCTTTTGATTTTTATTTCCATTGTATTTCATTATATCATAAGTTATCTTCTTTAATCGTATAACTCAACAATGTATTCAAGTACAACTTATTAGACTACTGAAAAATATTAAGTTATAATTTACATGTGAAGAAGAAAATAAACTTTGCTGTACTAAAAAAAAATGAAGAGCTAACAAAATGTTTAAAACTTTATGGGGTAACTCTTAATTTAAAAGAGTACAAAGACTAATTTTATGAACAAAGTTATCAACTTTATAGGCAGTCATATTGATATTTTAAAGTCAATGGAAGACGTTGAAGTTTTAGAAAATGAGAAAGCTGTTCTTGAATTTATGATTAGCAAGCCGGATATTGTGGCTGAATGGTCACATAATGGAAAAGTAATTGACATTAACAAAGATGAAAGGTTTGTAGCTTGAAATACTAAGTTTAACTGAAACAATAACGCCTTATAAAATTCACATATTCATTAGAACAAACCTTAATTTCTTTTCATTTTAATACAAATTTTTGTCATATATTTATTAACTAGAACCTATGTGAAATAAAAAATGTTCGAAAGACTAACAATCTTTAACAATTAATTCGATTTTAATTATCTTTAAATAAAATTCTATCCATAGTTTTATAAGTTACTTAACTTATGTGAATTTCTTATTAGATTCAAGTATATAGTTGACGGAACGAAACACAAGCTGATCATTGAAAACACACACTTCAACGACTCTGGAGAATACAAGTTCGATGTCGACGGAACATCAATGAAGTCTTTTGTTTACGTGCAAAGTTGGTTCATTGAAATAAACTCTAATTGTAAACATGTCTAGTATTATTTAATTTGCTCTCTCTCTACGTAATAAAGGTATAGTAAAAAAAAATCATGAAACAGCGCCCGAAGAGCCGAGTTTCTCGCAAGAGATGCGCGACTGCATAGTGGAGTGCGGACAGGAAGCCCGTTTCAGCGTCAGGGTCAATGGAAGGCCGCTGCCACAAGTAAAGTGGTCGTTCAACGGGAGTGAGATAGTCGAAGGTGCGGTTTTAAATTGAACAGAAATAAACTTTTATGCTACATAATTGAGCTTGTTAAACTTTGTTCTCTTTTTTTATTTATAAGTTATCAGAGAAAATTTTTAGCGAGTTTTGTTAGTATACTTAATCTTTGTCTCGCTTATTTACAGCCATTGTTCTTGTGTGTGAATTGTTTCATTTTTTTTCTAAGGAGCTGTTTTTGCGGTAAAATGTCGTAAAGTGAATAAAGTTTAAAACTACACGTAATTCAAACATCGTTGCGTTAGGATTAACAACTCTGAAATAATGTGCTTTTACTGACGCATAAACTTTTGTACTAACTGGTAACTTTCAGGGGAAAAGTACAAGATTGAAGCAAAGGACGAGCAGTTCACGCTGGTGGATGCCGACATCTGCAACCAGGACATCGGGAAGTTCACCTGCGAGGCATCCAACAAGTACGGAAGCTTCAGGTCGTCCGGACTGCTATTTACTACTGAATGTGAGTTTCGAAAAGTTTATTTGTTATGTTTTTTGCATAAAGCTATGTTTTTGGAGCGGTAAAAAGCTTTATGCAGAAGTTACGAAGGTGCTTGATGTGGCTTTGTATTCAGCTGTCTAATTAATTTTATTAAAGTTTTAAGCATTAATTTTCTATTCTATAAGAAACTTTGTAGACCGATTAAGAATTTTTTGAAAACAATTACAAACAATTGCTGACGTGTTTTATTTCAATACAGCTGAACAAGAAGAAAGAAGAAACCGAGGAAGTGGAACAAAACGAAGAACAAGTAGAAAAAGTCAAACATGTTGAGGGTAGCAAATCTTGGAAAGGGAAGAAGAGGAAGCTGTCCAAATCGTCCAGCCTCTTCAAGACTTCCACGCCAAGAAAGGACAGACCGCTAGATTTACTTGTGAAATTGCAGGAACGAGTAAGACTGAGTTTCAAATTCTATTGAAATAAAAACTTTTAAGCTAAACAAACACTTAGTAGAAAACAATATTTTTACTAATGCATTTTTTACTACATATAAAATTTTACTAAACTAATTTTCTTTTTTGGATAAACGTATTTTACGTAATCACTAATTAAAACTGTTTTTATTTATAGTTTAAATAGCTATGTTCTATAATCAAGTGCTAAAGTATTTCTAACATCCCTTCATGTTGCTTTCAATCAGATCCTACAGTCGTGTGGCGACGAAACGATGTTGAAGTAAAGAACGGTGAAATTACAAGATCACCGCCATCGGTTGCAAGCTTCAGCTTGAAATTGCCGAGGTCAGGGAGGAAGACGAAGGCACTTACGAGTGCATTGTTTCAAACTCGGTAAACAAACGTTTCGCAGGCCAAACTCGACATCGAAAGTAAGCTCGTAAAATGAGGCTTGTTTGTGTTTTGGTTGACTTCATTGAAATCATTCAGAGTGTTCGTTTCAGTTAGAATTTTGTTCCCTTTTTTGTTTTTGAATTTATTATTTTAGAAAAAAAAACAGAAATCAGTTTCATTTGTGTGTTTTCATTTGTTTAATAAGATAAAGAAAGTTAGTCATGATCGTAGTTCACAGTTAAAAAAAAGAACTTATAATTTAAACTTGTTTTAGATCTAAATAATGAAACTATTGCGTCTTCATACGTTTAAATTCATACGTCTTCATACGATAAATTTTTTTAAAGTTTAAACATTTTATTTTGCTAGCAAAATTAGCTTTTTGATACATTTTATTGGAGGGAGCCATGTATTTGCCAATTTATTTGAAAATTAAGCAGAAGCTAAGATAAAAAAAAGAACTCTTTTTTTTTTGCTTTTTGAAATAAAGAGACAATCACATCGCCATCAGTTTGTTCAGCATTTCATATCATTCAACATGTTAAGAAGAAATTCATAAACAACCTAATTATTCCAGTTTTGCCGCCAAAAGTTTTGAGCCCGTTGCAGCCTTTGCACGTCATAGAGGGCAGCATAGTCAGAATGAGCTGCGTCATAGAAGGAGACCGGCTCGGTGTCAGGTGGTTTCTGAATGGCGAGGACATAACAAACAGAAACAAGGTCTGTGTCGTAGACATACCTAAAACTTAAAGAACGAAAATAATTTGAACGTAAAGTCAACATTGTAAGAAGCAGTTCTAACTTTGTTCTAATTCATCACAGTGCGGGCGGTTGAGTAGCACAGGCCAATGCTGGTTGGTTATAGAGTCTTCCAGGGTGCAAGACTCAGGCGAAGTGAGGTGCCACGCTTCGAACAGCTGCGGCGAAGCAATCAGCAGCACCGACTTGAAAGTTACAGGTAAAATAATCTGCAATTGTCATCATGAAGTGTTTGTTTTGGTTGAGATTTATTTCAAAGTATGTTTTTTTTTGCTTACATCATACTTTTCTGGTGCAGTTCGTCGTTTGTTCAGTAGGTTGGATTTTTAATATATTGCCATGTTAACAATAACAAAAGTCATCAGATTGGATTTTCATAAACAGTGGGTTTCGTCATACTAAACTCAAAGCTTGTTGTGAGTTTGAAATCATTCGGAATGCCTTGAAATTTACAAACTCTTCAACAAAAACTCACTTTGTTTTCAACATTTCAGAAAACTGAAGCTAGACAAGCAGAAGCAGGGCTTTTGTGACGCAAATCGAAAGGTTCGAGTCGCGCACTCCCTACGAGATAAAAGTCCCCGTACCAGTTCTGGAAGTCGAGTTCTCGCCCACCGTCGTCGAAAAGATGCGGGTCGATCCCGAGAACGGGGAAACCCGGTTGAGGGTCAAGTTTGCCGCGTGCCCCGACCCGCAGGTTGCGTGGTACAAGGACGGGCAGCCGATCCGTCCGTACCAAAGTGGCGGGAAAATCGACATGCGGAGGAGGTTCTCGTACGAGGTGAGGGACCACGAGTACACCTCGTGCCTGGTGGTGTCCCAGCTGCAGGAGCAGGACGTCGGGTTGTACGAGTGCGTGGCCAGCAACAAGCTGGGGCGCGTCGTCAGCGCCACCAACGTCGTTGCCAGGGAGGACACGAGGCGAAGGAGGCGAAGGGAGACGGAAGGTAAATTCCTTGTCAACTACTTGTCCGCCGCTGCAGCTGCTTAAAATTTTCGTTTTAAGACTTTGAATCTGATTTGTGTTTTAAGAATTGTTTTGGCAGCAAATTAATATCCGTATTTATTTAAAATTTTTTTTGTTTGTGTAGCGCGATTTGATACAGTCATTTTTTCTTAGAAAAAATCTAACACAAATCTTTTTTTTCAAAACTTTTCATAGTTTTTATTTAGCATGCCTTATATAAAAAACCTTTTTTCCTTCTACTTACTATAACTTTTTTTTTACATGTTTCTTTGCTGCTTCCCCCATGGCTGTATCAATCGCTGCTCTGTTATCGTGTGTATGACGTCACAATGAAAAATAAAACGAATTCGGGAAACTGTGTCTTCTCTATTCACGTAAGTAGTTACTAGTAGTTTAAGTAGCAAGTTGGTGACCACCAACACGTTGAAAAACTTCAACAAAGTCCACCACGTCACCATGAAATCGGCGAACGTGGACAGATTAGGTAGCTTGTCCTCGACTGGCCACTTTTACATGACCTACACGGGCCAGGGCTCCACCATGTGCCACTGCTACGACCACTTCCTGGACAGGGACATCACCACCTACACAATGCAGGTGCCGGCCGTCCAGAGAGCGATAACTCCCGGTTTCAACGTCACCGTTGGAAGGACGCCCTCGCCAGGTTTGAGGATGTTCAGGAAGGGGGGTAGGAGCGAGGTGGAAAGCAGGCAGGAGATCCGCCTGAAGGTGTCAAGCAGGTCTCCCTCCCCACCGGTTTCCACGGTGGTTCTCGAGAAGCGCGCGTTCGACGAGGAGGCTCTTTACAACGAGCTGCACAAGTCGATCCAGGAGGCGCGTGACGTCATAATGGGAGACGAAGATGCGTCACACCACCAGAAGGAGCAGCAAAGAAGAGTTCTCTTTCAGACACCGCCCCTCTTTAACGTCCACGCAGGCAGGTCTCCGAGTCCCTACCGAAGAGAATCGCACCGCAGCGAGGTGACGGCGACGATGCGGGAGACGAGAGCCCTTTCTCCCGTCAAACATCATGTTCAGGAGCAACGAGAGGCAGCAGAACAGCCAGAGCGTCCTTTCTCAATACTCCCTGAACGCTCAGGCCGACTACGAGATTCCCTTCGACGTGCGGGAGGAAGAGGAGGAGAGGAGCAGGAGCGTGATGAGCATGAAGATAAGAGGAGGCCACGGAGCCATAACTCCTTCGCTGTTCAGCGCGCAAGTGGGAAGACCCGTGTCGGCCGAACCGGAAGAAAATCGAAGAAGAAAAAGAAGTCGAAACGGTCAACGAGAACCTGAACCAGGAGAAGCAGCTGACGAAGGCGCTGGAATTCTCATCCGACGAAGAAAAAGCCCGAGGAAGAGGAAAAGCCGAAAGCTCCTCCCGAAATTTCCAGGTCCGAGTTCAAGCTGATGCTGAAGGAGCGTCGCACCCCGCCTCCCATGGTCTTCACCTTTCCCAAGCCGCAGCCCGTCAAGTACAAGTCGGCCGAGAAGAAGGAGCTGATGTTCGAGCGGTCGTCGGCGCAGTCGGAGGACGAGTCCTTGTACGAGGAGGTGTTGGAAGAGGAGGAGAGCAGCGTGGTGGGGAGGCACGAGATCGAGACGCAGACGACGCCGACCGAGTCGCTGGACGAGCGGCAGGTGGAGGAGTTCAAGCCGTCGGTGTACGTTACCGAGGAGAGCGTGTACGAGGACGTCGTCACCAGGAAGAGGAGGAAGTCGCTGAGGGACAACCTGAAGAACAGCGCCCTGGACCACCTGAAGTACGACAGGAGCACGATGCCGCTGCCGCCCGAGGACCACACCGGCATCAAGGAGAAAGCGCTGGGCGACGAGGAGACAAGATCGTGCTGGTGGAGACGACGGAGACGACGACCACGACGCGGATCAAGCAGCAGGGCGACGGCAAGAAGCTGCAGACGAAGCAGGAGAGGATCAGCTACGAGGTGTACAACCCGGCGACGGGGGAAAAGTTCGTGTCGACCGTCAAGCAGGATCAGCACGAGAACAGGGGCGATTTGATCAACGAGCCCATGCCGAGGACCGAGTTCAAGGTGGAGGAGGGCTGGATGATAGAGGACGACAAGGACCGCGCCAGGATAACCGAGCTGAACGACGTCGACCTGGAAAAACTGGTGAACCCTTACAAGCGGCCGGCCTCCACCGACTGCATAAGGACGCAGTCGCCCCAGCGGGTCGGACGTCTTCACCCAGAAGCGCCGCTGGAACCCGAGGACGCGCGCCTTCGAGATAGTCTTCGCCGAGTCGGACGACAAGAAAGAGTCTCGAGCCAGGAGCAAGGAGAAGAAGAAGCAGGAGCTGCGCAGGATCAACATGGAGTACTTTGGCGGAGTCGTGCCCCCCGCCGCCACGACGAAAACGCACGAGCGGAGGTACGACGAAATGAGCTCCATAGCCGACTCGCAGCAGTCGGTGGACGAGATCAAGAACCTGATGTCGGACGACGACACGTTTTCGATCTGCTCCTCCTCCACCATGCAGCGGCCTCCTTCCAAGCTCGCGTACGACCTCGACGCGCGGAGGAGGCCGGAGACGTGCGACTGCGTCAGGTCGGACAGCGTGTCGAGCTCGCTCAAGGAGGGGTGGCGGAGGAGGTGTAACCCGCGCAGGAGGGGCTTCGAGATGGTGTTTGTCGGGGAGGAGGAGCTGAAGGAGGTGGCCGAGGAGGTGAGGCAGCCGGTGATCGGCAGGAAGGAGGAGAGGGCGGAAGCGAAGGAAGAGAGCGTGAGCAGCAAGATGCGGCAGATGAAGCGGGACTACCTGGCGACTGTGGGGCGACCGGAGGCAGATGAAGAGCTTCGTCGAGGAGCAGCAGAGGAAGCAGCAGAGCCAATCAGGTGGTATAAGAGGAGTCACGTGACGTGTTGTCAGGTAGAAAGCGTCCAAACAACCGTCTGCTGGGAAACTTCGGGGCCCCGGCATCTTTAGAAGATCTTACTTTTGAGAATGATTTGGACGATTTCTCAAGACAAGATACTGAGTCGCCGGGGCGAACACCCAGTAGTGATAACTTAGATGACGTTTATAACATTTCAAATACTAGCACAGAAAACAGAGAAAATACAGATTATGTAAATACAGATACAAACTTGGAAACAAAAACTTAATGAATCAAATAAAGCTTTTGAACAATTTGATAAAACAAATGACTTTTATGTAAATGAAAATTTAGAAAATAAACTAAACGAGTCAGAGAGTGTTTTTGAAAAACATAAAAGTACAAACAGTTCAAATGTTGATAAAGTGTCCAAAATTAAATTAAATGAGTCAGAAAATGCTTTTGAACAACACAATAATTTAAACATGTTTAATATAGATATAAATTCAAATAACAAACTAAATACCTCAGAAAATGCTTTTGAATGCAACAAGAACACACATGATTTTAATGTTAATAAAAACATAGATAATAAATTGTATGAGTCAGAAAAAACCATTGAACAAAAGAATGCAAATAAATCTAACATAGACAGTTTAAGCACTTTTGATTCTCATATTGAAGACAATTGTGAAAGTTTAAAACTTGAAAATAATGACAGTGCTTTTAAAGATGACTTTGATAATAGAAAATAAGGAGGCAAAAAATAAGCTAGACGAATTAGAAGCTTTAATCAAACTTTGTGAAACAAAATCAGAAAGTATAAAAGATGGTATATCTGAAGCACTTAACGACAGCTTGAAAAAGCAAGAGTCTATAATTAAAAGTTTTAAAGAAGCAAATAATCAGTTAACTGAAAATAAAATAAAAGACGAAAAAGCTTCAGACTCAAATGCTCCCTCTAATCTTACTTCAAAAAATGCTAGTTTAAATGCTCAAACAAATGAACAGAATAATCAAAGTAAACAAAGCAACAATTTTAATAATTTGGTTAATAGCAAGGTACATAGCAGTACAAAAAATGACGAGATTAGTTTGAATCTAGTTGCAAAAAAGAAAAACAAACAGTCAGAGCAATGTAAAATATCTGAAGATAAAGAACAAAGCTCTAATAAAAATAACAGCAAATACGAACAAGCTTCAAAAAGTGATAAAGCAAGTTTGATTAATAAAATAGCTACTTCTATTGAAGAGACATCAATTAAAAATGAAACAACTGCTGTTGATCTCAAGAAAAAAACTGAAAAATTGATGAAAACAAAGGACCAATCAGTGAGCAAAAGCACGGCTGAAAGCAGTTTGACAAGCAAAATAAAAAGATCAAGCTCAAGCAAAAAGTCCTCAGTTAAAAACAAAACAAAATCTTCCGAGTCGAAAATTTCAAAAAAAGCGAACAAATCCGGTAAAAAGCTGGTCAGGCAGTCGAAAACAACCGAGAGGCCGAAACTGCGCAGGAAGGAAAGCGACTCGAGGCCGGGAAGCCGACCAGACGCTGCCTCCGAAACCTTCAGGAGGGCGGCAGAGGGGCCGAACGTCCGGCAGGTCGAACCAGCAGGTTGAGGAGCAGGTGGAGCTGGCGAGGTACTCGAAGGCGAAGCGGAGGAACGAGTCCTTGGTGGCGCTGAAGAACTTGAAGGCGGTGCAAAAAGACAAGAGGGTCGTCGACGACACGGAGGAGGCCAACAGGAGGAGCCTGGCGCAGATCAGGAGCGGGCTGCGGTCGAGGGACGCCAGCGAGCAGCGGTTCAGGTCGCGCGACTCGAGCACGTCCAGGTTCGAAGGAGAAACGCAATCTTCAACGATTGAAACGAACAGGGAGTCTTCTTTCAGCGAAGTCGACAAGGACCTGCGAGAATCTTCGTCGCTGACGTCGGTGGAAAGGAAGAAGTTTACAGGACGCACAACTTCAGGAAGGAAAGGAGCAAGCACGAGAGGTTGGAGGGCGCGGCGAGCGAGAGCAAGCTGACTGACACCGCGAAAGCAGAGAGCGAGATGGAGTCCTTGAAGAGGTCGTCGATGGGATTGCAGAAGGAAGACAGGGAAAAAGTCGAAGAAAAAAGATCGGTCGACGCGCTTTCGGCTTTCAAGGAGGCCAAGCAGCAGTTTGTTGAAAGTAATACCTCTGTTTTAGAAAAAGAAACTTCGCTTTCTCAAAATGAGCAACATATTAAGAAGAGTGATAAAATAGCCCAGGCATCTGAAGTGACTAAAACTGGCAAAGAAAACAAAACTGAGAAGAAAAAGGTTAAAGCAACCAAAAAGTCGTCAAAAAAATTAAAGTCAAACAAAAACAAAACTTCTTCAAAAAACTTAAAAAACACAGAAAAAATAAAAACCAAAAAAGATGTTGTACAATCCAATAAATCTTCAGAAAGTGCAGCTAGATTGAAAACTAGTACACGTGATGAAAAAATTTCATTAGAAAATAAAAGTTCAAATAAAACACATATAGAGAGTAGCTATACAGTTAAACAAGACCAATCTAGCACCCTGAAAAAAGTCTAGGAAATTAAAAAAGACAAAAAACAAATCGAAAATTGAAACAGCAAAAACTGATATAAAGACAGAGGAAAGCAAAGATCGTTATGAAAAAGCAATCGAAAAGGAAGTAGAACCGATTGTGACGCAGCAAAGCGACGAGGAGATTGTCGTTGAAGAGTCTCAGCAGAGCTTCATTGAGATCGACGAAGTAACGGACGAGAGCGAATGCGGTCAGAGCTACGTGTCCACTCCCAGCAAGGTGGAGTACTGCGAGGAGGAGCTGTGGCAGGGCGTCAGCATGAACATGCAGTCCCAAGACAGCCTGTCCACCGTTGAGTTCTCCGTCATCGGGGATTACCCCGTCACCCCCAAGCCGACCAGGGCGCCGGAAAGCTTCGCGCCGTGCTTCAAAAAGTCCCTCACCGCGCAATCGTGCTTCGAGTCCGAAGCGGCCGAGTTCACGTGCCAGGTGGAAGGGTTGGGGCTGGTCAGGTGGACCGTCAACGAGACAGAGGTGAGGCCGGCTCAGGTGGGATACTCGATCCTGGTCGACGACGTGTGCGGGGTGCACACGCTGATCGTAGAGCGGCCGAACAGGAAGGAGCATGACGGGTGCAGCGTCAAGTGCTGGGTCTGCAACACTCACGGGTCGGCGAGCTGCGAAGCAACGCTCAGAGTCGGTTAGTGGGAGCTTTCTCAATATTTGTTTTATAAACGTTACATAAAAGATGGCTTGTTTGTTCAAAATTATTTTGTCGATACCTTTTTTTATTTTTTCCCTAATATTTTTTTTATGTTACTTTGTTTTAAATATGTATAGAAGAAACGATTTTTTCTAAAGAAAATTAAGCTGACCGTATTTAAAGTTACAGTTATTTCAAGAAACTCAAGCTGGTTTACATTAAAATAAAAAAAGTAATATTTTTTGTACTGATGCACTCAAACATTAATACTACCTATACTAAAACGAACAACTGTTTGTTTCAAAAATGCCTTGACTTCATTTATCAACCTTCCCACAGAAAAGAGAAAGTCGTACTGGCAGCAGCGGTCCTCATCCTCGGACCGACCCCCGTCCGTGCTCCGGCCCGTGGAATCGCCCACGTTGAACGAGAAGGACGTGCGGCTGGAGTGCGTCATGTCCGGCTCTTCCTCCGTGGAGTGGCGGAGGGACGGCGAGCCGCTGAACCCGAAGCTGTTCAGGAAGTCGTCGTGGAAGACGGAGGACGGGGACACGCGGGCGCGGCTGGAGGCGAGGGGAGGCGGGGCGGAGATGAGCGGGGTGTACACGTGCGTGGGGCGGGACGAGTTCGGGGGCGAGGTGGCCAGCTCGAGCACCCACGTGTTCTTCGACCGAGGTGACGGGAGAGTGGCGTGTGAACTCCATGCGTGAAAATATCATCAGCGTGTGAGAGGGTGGCGTGTGAACTCATGCGTGAAAATATCATCGAAGTGTGAGAGGGTGGCGTGTGAACTCATGCGTGAAGATATCATCGAAGTGTGAGAGGGTGGCGTGTGAACTCATGCGTGAAGATATCATCAACATGAGCTTTTGCACCTCAAGGTCCATTTGTGGAGAGGAGTGCAGATTCATTGCTTAAACTTTGTGTTCATGCGTGGAAAAAAATCAAACCAATGCAAAATAAAGAACATTAGTTTGTGTGTGTACATAATACAGTCGTGTATGCCTGATACAAAAGTTACTCAAATTCATGCTTTGGTTTGCTGAAGGTCATTTTTGATAACTACTTGTTTCACCTTATTTTAAATAATCTTGTTTCAATTTTTTTTGTTTTTCAACCAAGGTTCATAATGCAAAAAGGGTGTTGTGAACATTACAGGATGTTCACGCGCGAAAATCGTGTAAAGTCGGAAACACAAATTTTCTGATCAAAAGTTTAGAATCAATTCAGACTGCAGGTTGATACAGGCATTATATTCAAATAACAAAAGTCCTGTTTTGGTTCGCTTAAATGTGGTTTTAAAATTAAAAGTTTCCTTTCATGCTATTTTACATACATTTTGTGTTATTTTTTTACAAAAAAGTTATCATTCTACTCATGGTTTGCTGCTATGCTTTTATTAAAGACTTTTTAAATCTTGAAGCAAATTGGAGTGAGCCATGTTTATAATATTACTTCCAAACAGTTTTAAAATTTATTTATTTTGTTATGGATAGAATACTGTTTTTTCAAATAAGAA
This sequence comes from Thalia democratica, assembly GCF_965202585.1. NCBI lineage: Eukaryota > Metazoa > Chordata > Thaliacea > Salpida > Salpidae > Thalia > Thalia democratica. The sequence continues at coordinate 5,660 of NW_028139401.1, read as the reverse complement.
TTATTCATAAGGAGAAGTTCAACAGTGATTTCATTTTATTGTGTTTAAGTTTACTTTAAGTTTTTCTTCTTTTGCTGTTAAGAGACTTTAATTTTGCTTGTTTATTTCAAGTATATGTGTGTTTCAGCAGTTTCATTAAAACGTGCATAAACAGAACAATTCTAAAGTTAGCATGAGAAAAAAAAACGCAACTAATTATAATATAAACATTCGTTTTCATTTCATTCTAGTTTTATTTTGCAGTGTTTCTTGTATATATTTCAATGGAGTCATACTATTTTTGTATTCAATTTTGCAAAAATATTTATTACTATTGTACTTAAAACAATTTAACAAAATTAAATTTCAACAGAAGAAGAAAGTTTAAGAAAATCAGAAACCAAAGATAATGAAGACGGTAAGAATACATGTATAAGTAGTGATTTTATAAATAATATTATAGACAACTATAATTATTTAAAACTTAATAATATCTTTAAATAAAACCTTCTAAGTCCATAAACAATACATATATTTTTTACTTTTTATATTTCTCATTTTTGTGCTTATTATGCGACTTTTAAAATAATATGTTACTTTATTTGTTTTGTTTCTCTAGTTGTTTTTTCTTTTCTTTGCATTTCAACAGAAAAAAGGTACTTTAGAAAATTAGCTTGTTTGATTCGCACTGCAGTTAATAAAAAGTAGACTGTTAAAAGATGTTAGATTTCAGCATAGTTTGATTTAGTTAAAGACAGCTTTATTCGTTTCTTTTATTTTTGACACAAATTTTATCGAAAGTTTGAATTTTTTTACCCCTTTCAACGACAATCAAATGCACAATTAATTCTTCCTCGTTTCTGTTTCAATTTCTCCTGCTACCATTTTTAAGGTGAGATTTTTACAACGTTTCTTTTTAAATTACTCTCTATTCTAAATCTGTAGACAACTTTATATGTTTTCTTGATGTGATTTAAAATAAAACTAGTATTACTCATAAATATAAATATAAGCATTACAATAAATCAAATTAAACTATCTCAACTTTTTTAAATTAAAATATTTATATAAATACAATACACTTACAATCATATTTGTTACTTTAAACACAATGTTATCAATAATAACAGATAAAACATCAAGTATCAACTTACACAATCTCGATTTAAAGTACGGAGCAAAGATCTATCATTTTTACATTGATCCTACCCTCAAAGAAACACTTGACGTAGCCAAGTTTGTACACAAAACATTTTGACTAAATTACAAAACATATAGTTTGTAAACTTAAGCTAAGCTTAGTGTTTCTATAAATTTTATATCGATTTTCGACTATTTATTGTAATTTAGAATGTCGTTAATAACAAATATTAGTTAAGTGAAACAGTATTTTATAAATAAGTTTATAAGATAATGATTTTATAAAAAAATAAAAATTTGAATAATAAAACCTTTTCAGGCCAGTTGCTAAAGCCAGATCAAAAGCGAACAACGTCAAACCGGCGTTTCTCATCAAGCCAAAACGCTCATACGACGTTCCAGTAGATGAAAGGTTCAGAATTAAGTGCACGTTTGTTGCCAGTCCAAAACCGATTGTCGAGTGGTATTTTAACGATGAAAAGGTTACTAGCTAGCAGTTGTTAATTATCATTCAATAAATATATTTATAAACATTTAAAAAATGATTTTAAACATATAAAGTCGAATATATTTATGCCTGTCGTAGTTTTTATGGAATGAGTTAAAAATGTAATTAAAAGTTTTATATTAGAAATAAGAAAAAGTAATATATAGTGTAAAAGTAAGAAGTCATTAATTTTAATATACTTGGCTTTTTCATTAAAGTCGTTAAAGACTACAAAAAATGACTTTTTTACTTAGTGTTAAAATAAACTCAATAAATCTTTGTTTTAAATTTGACTCAAAATTTCAATTTTTTCTACAGTTTGATACTGAAATAATGAGAAGAATCGAGCTGAACAGGGAAATGTTCTCTTATGACGCAGTAATGACTTTTAAAAAGTTTCAAAAATACTACAGCGGCGAATACAAAGTCACTGTCTCAAACGAAGAAGGAAATATTACCACCAAATTTTCACTGGGAGTTAAAAAAGACGACTTGAGCAAAAGCCTGCCGATACCAAGCAAAGATGAATCAATAAGAGAGGAAAGTGTGGAAGAACTTAAGCCAAAAAAAAGGCGTTCGTACCCTTTGAAGCCCAAAATCAGAAGCAACAGCCACAAGAGCAGGCAGTTGAAAACGCGTACTAGAAACAAGCTAGCTCCGAATGACAAGGAACGACTGCCCAAGCTAGATTTGAACGATCTCTCTTCCGATAAAAGCAACAGTGAAAAAGTTTCGGAAGACAGACTTAAGAAACAGAGTGGTGATAACTTGGACGAATCAACTACGATCAGCATGTTTTCTGACTGCGAAACGGTGGGAACGGAAGATTGTTCCTTCCTCAACTCCTTCAACGGATCAATTCCCGGAAACTTCTCCCCTCGAAGCACCAGCACGAAACTGCCGACGAGGTGCAGCAGCAGGAACGATCTGCTGGACAACGACGCCGTGTTCGAAGCTTTGAGCATCGCGGAGCCTAAAACAAGTGGTTCGATGGACAATATACCGATTGAAATAAATCCACCTAAGACAAGTGGTTACACGGACAAGATGCCCTATGCGAGTCAAACAGACGCTCCAAAGATCGTTATTGATGACTGCAATTCCGCCTCAACGCGTCAAAACAAAACATTGAGTGACGACGACCTTAAAGCAAGTGGTTTAGATAAGGTCCCATCTCAAACAGACGCTCCTAAGATCGTCATTAATGACTGCGCGTCTACCTCAACGCATCTAGTTGACACATCTCCCGCTGATGACTGTATTTCCGCCTCAACGCATCAAGGCGACAAATCTCCTGCAGGCAGCAACGACACGAGCGTGTTTTCAGACTGCGACACTATTGCCACCAAAGACATTTCGTTTTTGGACGGAACTTGCGACATTTTTACAGACGATGAGTCGAGCAAACAGTTATCAATTCTCCTCAGCAGCTCATCTAGTGACATTTCAACTTCCAGCTGCACTACCTTGGTAGCTGATATGGCAGTTTCGTCCAGTGACGAATCTAATGGTGTCGTTAGTTTGTCAAGGAAAAGTTCTAATAGTAAAAAAGACAAGTTGGTAAACGATAAACTGACTGAAAAAGTTTTCGGGACTTTTGGAGAAAAGTTAGTCTTGTGTCCTTGCTTAAAACAAATAAAACCAGAAAAGTGCAATTGGACGAAAAAACGGCGATAAAGTAAGAAACAATATTCAGCTGTCCAATAAGATAGATGAAAATTCACATTCATTGACAATAAATAACTTTCAAACTGAACACACTGGTAAATACGTTTTTGTTGCTGAAGGTGATAAAAAACAACTTTTTAAACAAACTTTTGACGTTAGAGTAAAAAATCAAAAAACTGTTAAAAAAGGTAAGTAAAAACCTAAAATAAGTTTAAAATAAATATTGCACTTTTATTTTTGAAGTTTTACAAATTTTGTCTTAATATAAAAGTTTTCACTGTACCTCGAATTTTTTCGGTAAAAAACCATAAGCTAAGAATACCAAAAATATTTTACAACTAAAAGTAGTTTAGTAATGAAAAAAGTATTTAAAAAAATAGATTTTTGTAATGTACATTTATTTCAAATGTCAGTTTTACCAGCTGGAATAAAAGCTTTAGTTACAAAAATAACTATGCATGATTTTTGTCAAACGTTTTTGTGTATCACAAATGCTTTTTGTTTATATTTATTAAGTTTTATATCGAAATTAAGCCATTTTTTGTTTAATTATACATTTTGTTGTTTTTGTTTTACTAACTTACTTAAATTTTTGACACATATAAGTCAGAATGTTAATACTTAAAAAATCACATCAGCATATTTTACATTTAAATGTTTTTATAGAGTTTTACTTAAATTTAATTTTTATTCACACACACTACTGTTTTATCAAAATATATTAACATGTGAGCTTCATTAGCATTAAAACATACTTTTGCATGCTGAACATAGATGTCTTCAAAACTAAACATTTATCACTCGAATGCTTATACTGATAGAATAAAGTTATACATAAACTAGCTTTATTTTGTTGTTATATGTGTATATTTTTTTCTAAACTTATGTAAAACACTTTTATTTATTGTAAAACTTTATTTTAAACTACCACTAAGTTGTTGTCAATTGTTTCTTTTAAAATATAACAACTAAACCGCTCGTACTAAGATTAGGTGTTTCTTATGGCACTGATGTAAAATAGAACAAATAAATTCTAAAACTAAGTATCAAAAAAGCCTACTACGATATATAGTTTAGTGTGTTACTGGAAACCCAAAGTAATACTAACAAATTTTATCAGTATTCAACCATAAGACTATAATTTCACGGCATGAATTTATAAAAACTAGTCAAAAAGGTATTTGAGAGTTTGTTAAACATTTTGTAAGCATGTTAAACTCTTAAAACAAAGGTTCTCCTCAAACAATAACAATAGAGAGTTTTTTCTGACTTTTATATCTATTAAAGGAAAAAATTATTTTTACTTCAAAAAATAGTTTGTAAAATTTTAATTATGTCTGATGATATTTGAAAACTTTTTACTGATTAAAATAAACAAAGTCATCTTTATTTCTTAAATACTCTGGATTTTTGGAATGATCTAACGCTAACGAATGTGCACAATGTTGCTTTGCTTGATGTTTTAGAGTTGAGTGTTAGCTTAAAAAGACAAAAATAATAGAGTTTTTAAAACTGGTATTATTTTTTTAGATTTCATACGAACCAGTCTTCAATTGCATTCGAAGTTCAACACGCCACAGTTGTTAAAAACTCATTAGAACTTAGATGCTTTAGTTTAGTCACATGTTTTTGTTTAGACAGTCTCAGCTTTCAGATCAGTCAATATTTTCATCTTAGCGGAACTTTTTTTTTTCAGTGAAATTAGTACAAAAAATGCGCACATCATACTAAAACTTTTACGAGAAAATTTAAAGTAACTCCTTATCCAAATATAGATCTTATCGGTGATGACCTTGAAGAAGAAGAAGCAAAAGAAGATCATCAAAGCTCCTCTGTCACCAGAGATGTGCTGATGAGCCACCCGTCCATGGTGATGAAGGGAGGCCACCATGCGGTCAATTTATTTTCCAAGTCAATTCAGCAGCTAACTAAATCATCGCACGAGGGCGACGCGAAGAGGAAACACGACGAAGTCGAGTCGGACTCGGTGGCGAGCCAGGACGAGCCGCTGTACAAAATGGCGCTCACCGAGAACTGGTCCGACAGGATCAAGACCGTGATCAGGGAGGAAATAAAGACCAACAAAAAAGCTACAGATGATAACAAAAGCTTTCAAACTGAACCTCCGGAGTTTCTAAAGACGATCTCTGATTGCTGCGTCGCGGAGGGCCAACCCGCGCACTTCGTCTACACCCTCAAGCCGAGCAGCTGCGAAACGAGCGTTCAGTGGTTCAGGAACAACGAACCCGTCGAACCGATGAAGGACAAAATTGAGGTGATCAGCGATGGGAACGAAGCGGGATGCCTGATAATAAGCCAATCAGCGACTTCGAACTCGGGTACATACAAGGTGCTGGCTTCAAACGAGAAGGGAAGCACTCAGTGC
>NW_028139400.1:0-84699 GCF_965202585.1 Thalia democratica | reverse complement strand
TCCTTGGACTTTGTTGCAACCTCAAACTACCTTTGCAAAATAGCTTTAAAGGTCGGTTTTGTTGAAGGCTTCAACTGATTTGTGCCAAAACGCCCAGCTGAAAATCAGTTTCAACTTTTCGTACTGGGTGCGTTTTAAGAGTTTTTATGTTCAAGTAATTATATAATGATTCAAGCCAGGATTTAATTGAAAGGGTTGTATGGTCAGCCAAAATGGCTTCACATACTGAAATTTGAGGACATGTTCGTGAAAAATGTTTTGTCTAGGATGTTAGGCAGAGCAATGGAATAATAAATTGCAGGCTTATCAGTATATTTGTGGAAAGAGATCCGGTGCAGTCTTTGTGTAGGTCAGGACATTTTTCAACTTCAATCTTTTTTAATTACATCATACACTTTTCCAACAAAAAAGAAACACTCTTATTATTGGTGTATAAGTAACCTCTCTATTATTACTTTGATTCACCTCCGCTTCTTAAAATTTTTCTAATGCACCATTATCAGGACAGTACTGAGTTCCTTCTAAAAGTTCCAAATGTACCTTCTAAACTATACTTTTTGAATCTATCTGTTTTTTTTTATTGCTTACATAGTAGTGTTTTTCAATTAAGTTATAACTATGAACAAATGCAAAAAATGTTTTTATAAACTTTATTTAAACAACTTATAGACTAGAAATTATAGTAGTTATTTTTAAATGATTTATAAAATACCTATGGCCTTCTTGATTTTATGTTATTTTTATGTGAACCTTCAAGCCCGTACTATCAATCGCTGATGTAAAAAGGGGTACCTTAAAATATTTACAAAATCTAACTTTTTAAAACTATAAAAATGCTTTGATATCTTTCTGATTGATTCATGCTTCAATTCTCATCTTCTAAATGGAACGTGAGTTTTTATTTTTTGCTAGTAAATTGCGATCTTGATTTGTTCACTTAGCTCAAAAATTTATGTGTTGTGAGCTAGTATTGCAATAAATTATCTTATCTACAATCCTGAAATTAGTTAGGTGGTCGCTGCCATTCTTTTGGGTCTATGTAGTCGAACTGTTCTGTTTGACAAACCTCTGTCTTGATGACCGAAAAGGTACTTTTTTATAACACTTATTTAGTCCTCAACTTCCTCCCATTGAATGTCAAAAAATTGGTTTTCATCTTTGTTATTTTTTCTTTTTTTTTTTCTTCTTCTTGGTTATATAAAACAGATTTTGTTGCGTTAAGGGTTATCTTTCTTCTTGTGTTGGCAAATTTTAGACATCTTTTAATATTTTTTTCTGTTATTGATGGATAATAGTCTTCATTTCGAAAAAGTTTGCTTTTTTTGAATAACTGAAAAAAATTGAGTTTTAACTAAAACAGTTAACGTGTTTCCTCGACTCCTCTTCTAGGTTTTTCTTAATCAGTATCTTCCATTCCTATTTATTGAAGTTTCTAAATTAAAATAGATATGTTTAGTTTTTATAGCAATAGAAAACTTCTTGAAATCTTTAGTTTCTATATAACTGCATAAAAGTTAACCGTTAACTATTTATTAAGCTATTTAAGATCTCCTATAGTTCTTAAAATTTTTTTTTCCATCTTTTGATTCATTACAAATGGTCTTTAGATCAATGAGTGCATTTTCATTATCACCCGATTTTTATGTAAGAGGTACATATCAATAGTTTATCTGCAGTTTTAGTGTTGTTAAAAGATTTAATTTTTTTTGTTTACTGAGTTTTAGGTTTAATTTAAAACATCTACCAATTATAGTTTTTTCTAATCTTTTAATTTTAATGCATAATTCTTATCATCTGCGTAAAAGCTTGCGACAACCAATGATTTTGTATAATTATTAGTAAGCTTTATGACGGATTAAATTAGTAAAATATTTTTTCGCATCAAAAAGAACTGACTAGCTAAAAAAACATATTTGTCTTGCTAGTTAAAAATATTTTTAAAACTGTAATATTTTCACCAGGACTAACCTTTCGTTCTACAGGCTTCTTATAAAATCTGAGCAGGAGGTGTAATTATTTAAAACTGTACATTAAACAAACATTTTAATTGGAATGAACCGATCATTTATTAATCTAAGCATTAATTCCTCGTTCAACTTGACTTTGCCCATAAGAACTTAAATACATTTTATAACATGTGAAAGGAATTCATACTGTTGTACATTCAACTTATCAAAAAAGCTGCCTAACATCTGTGTACCATAATAATAATCGTGAGACATAACATCATATACTTCTTTGCTGATTAAATGCTAGAATTAAATCAAGCTTTTATCTCACACATGACATATAACAGTTTTTTAGCGTGGAAGCTGTTGCACCAATTTTGAAAACACAACAAAACAAAGCCTTTTTCTAGAACTGACAAGAACGATGGATTAATACAAGTTTTATATGAAGAAAAGACGACCCAACGAACAATTACGACTTTAACTTTTCGATAATATTAACAAATACTTTTTTGCCAACGTGATCGGTACTTTTAGTTGGTCGAATTAAAATTGAGTACAATCCATCCTGAAAAGATAGTACGCTTCTTGGTATTATTATCATTAAATTTTTGAGATGCTTTATGTTCATGTTGCTCCTAACATCCTTTTTGGATTATGTCAGGCGTACTAACTGCCATTGATGGCTTCAACGGATCATTGCTCTGAGACTTATTTAAATATGATTTTAATAACGAGGCAAGATAACTGACAAATTTCAGTTTTACTGTAGTCGAAGGGACATCAATTGAATTTTGTTTGAAGCATACATTTAAATCCTCTGCAGATCAGTATATTAGAACCTGCTTTTTAAAACAAAATACAGCTAAAGTTATCTTGTACATTCAGCTTAAGGTTATATTTTTAGTGTTACAAAAATCGAAATAGAAGATTAATTATCGCAACTATGTAAATTAAATTATATAACGAACTACAATTGCAAAACATGTCCATTAAACTCCTTATAAAATTGTTTTAGTCTTTTTTAATTGTGGTAAAGACACAAAAAATGTTTTCTGACGTTTAGAAGCAACCAATTACGCTTTTACTTGTACAAGTTACCAGCTTTATAAAAAATCATACATGACATTTAGAACGTGGTGGTGCTGAAAGATACTAAAATAAATTTTCTGATATTAATTATAAAAAAAATTATAATTTTCTCATTATAAAAAGGCAAGTTACAAAAATCTAAAATAAATTGTTTTCGACTAAAAAGCTGTAAACTTGTTTTCAATCAAGAGCAGGTTATCCCAAATTTTATTATAAGGCCCCCTTTATAGAAGTAAAAAAAAAAAACTAGGGCCTCCTCCGACAAGACTTTTTCAAAAAAATACCACTAAATCTTTTTTTTTTCTTCTTTTCATCATCGACTTCAGAATATCTAGTGTAAGTTTCAAATTATGACCTCATTGCCCCTTTTGCTGCTTATGGTCTACTTTGGGATTTTAGAGTTTTCTAAGCAAATAACAACTCAAGAATAAAAATTGATACGTGTAAAAAGAAATTCAGTGATCTTCGAAACTTTTTTCAAATAGGAACTAGCTGGATATTATTTTAAAAATAGGATCAGGAACCTAAATAGTTAATATCCAACAGATCACTAGTTTAATCAAACTTGATTTTAAGTAAATATATGTAATGAGAATCAAATTAAGAACATAATTATTGTATTTAATTGTTTAAACAAGTTATTTTCAAGATAAAAAAAACGTTCTACCCAACTCTGGTTTAACTCATAACAATTTTTTTTTCTAATGCAATAGAGATTTAAAAAAGTTAACTATATTAAAGTCAAAACATTTTCATAAGTTTAATAGTTTTTCATGAAAGACAGTTTTTTTACAACAATTGAGCACAGCACTCTCTGTGCATTATCACAGTAAAAAATTTTTTAATATTGAAGATGTGCTATCGTATACTTAGATATAAGATTAACAAATTATTTCTCAAACTACGACCGTTATCTCGCTAATTAACGCGCCCCGCCGAATGTACTGTTCATTTAATGCCCCGACACTGGAATTAAGTTTAATTCAAGTTCTGTGCGTGATCAGAAAGACAGCACAAAAAATAGCCGTTAGCAAATTAGATCTGATGACTTTGGAAGTTACGCTTTTAATAAGTTAAACGGGGAAGGTCATTGGATGCACTTAACTAAAAAAAATTACTTCAAACTATTTGCGACCCGTCAAATTAGTTTGAGTCAAATGGAGCTGGCAGTATAGTTTGATATATCTTTATGTTTTGAAACAAACTCATTAAACTTTAGTTAGCAGTTATACTCAGTGTTTGGAAGAATTCTAATGATTTTGTAAACAAAACTGATAACTCAGAGTACAAACCCATTTTACTCAAAATGGAGACGATTAATAAATCAAAAACATATGATAATTATTTCTTATAATAAGCATGTCTAATGCTTTGAACTTTAATGATCAAAGTAGTTAGATTGTGCAAAGTCATAAAATGTTTTTAGCGTTGAAAATTTATGACCACAAATGGGAAAAGTTGAGTAAAATATGAATACCAAAAAATTTTAGCATATAACCTGTTTGCCATCATTGTCACCAAAAATTATTAACAAACATGTTTAGTTTCACAAGCAAATATTAAGAATGTTATCATATGACTTTGTCCTCTTCAAAGAATTGTATACAATTTCACGTAGTGCATTAATATATGTTTAATGTTGTTTAGAAAAACATTGAATATTGGGTATATTAATTACAATGATCCATTAAAAGTTTATAATTAATGGATAGAGCTGTTTTATACCGCACTTATAAAGATTATTGTTTACAATTAAACTAGAAACCAGAAAAAAAACTATGTTTAACCAAAAACTGCATGTCTTATACTTATCTGTAATATTTGTGAAAGCAGTAATAATATAAATAATAGTGAAATTGGAAAATGAATGCAATTACTTAATTAAATAATTTAAGAGTATGCAACTAACTATGTAAATATATATGAAATATTGAAAAAGTTAAAAAAATTAAAAATTTTTACTAGTTCAGAGAACAATAAAAATTTTAAGTTTAATTAATAATCCGAATTTTTAAAAATCTACCTCATTTAATGCAAGAAAAATAAAACCTATAAAACTAAGAGACAACACTACAACAAAGACTAAGTACTTGTAACACAATGACATAATCATTGCCTTCAGTTTTTAAATATTTAGCATAATATGAGCACTAAAAATACTAAAAAGCAATAAAATATGAGCTTTCTTACCAGTTTGACGATCAAAATCTGTTTTAGCAAAAAGAAAAACACAAATGAACTTTGTGGTTAAATGAAGTACTTAGGTTAAAATTTTAATTAACTTTGTTTGTATAACAAGTTGTATCTTCAAATTTAAACAAACTAATCTCATTCAAACAATTTTAGTTTCTGAAACATAAGTAACAGTACAACAAAAGTGCGAATATAAAACTATGCACCATTAATTGTCCTTTAAAGCTTTTAAGACAAATCTTTCAGCACCTTCTTCTTCATTCTTCCGATCCTTGTGCCTTCCTATTGAATTCTCCTACTGTTTGAATAATTGTCAAGTGGTCAGCTACAATATCAAGTTCCTGAGTTGCTCCCTTCTGTTGTTTGTTTAAGTAAATTTATAACGACAAGTACAATAAATAAAAGTACAATTTTTATCTTGATAAATTACAGAGTTTAATAAAAAATCTCCACTGTGTCTATTCGTCTTAATTAGTTCTTAAAATGATCAAAAACAGAGAAGACGACTTAAGGTTTTACAAATATCAAAAAGATTTAAAGTGGCTTTAAAGATATATAGTAAGGGAATTTAATGCAAAAGTTTAAGCAGATTACTTTACTGCATATTTTAATAAATGTTCACATTGAGGTTTCTAAATTTTCAATAGTTACATGACAATTCCAAATTCAGACAATGCGAATTCATAAAAATAAAAAATTAGAGACCATATCTAAAAAAGTAAAACCTGTTTGAAAAAAGTTCAAAGTAGTTTAGTGACTTTTATTAATACCTACAAACAATTTTTTTGCAAAATTTTTAACGTTTTGAAGTATAAAAAATTATAATAATAAATGTGTTTTGAAACTTATTTTAGCTATATCACAAAAGTATTTCAATTTTACAAAAAATAAAAATGGCTTACAGATACTAATAAGACCTAAATAACTATTTTAACTTTTCAAGTTATACATTAGTTTTTGAGTTGTGGTCCCTTTAACTTTTGTTTAGAACTTGAATTGTCGTCCATCCATTTTTCATACATGAATTTTCAAGAAACGTTTGTGATCTAAGTAATTAACTATAACTAGTTGCTATATATATAAAGTTGAAACATTTGATAAGCATTAAACTTAACCAACCAAAAATATTTTTGGTTACGATGTATATGTATAATTTTTGATCAAAATTAAGAAGCATTATACTTATATAAAAGTATTATTTTACATAAGTTTTATTTCAAAAAAATTAATTAAAATAACTAATTTTGAAAAACTGTAGCTTATAAAAATACTTTCAGTTTTATCTAATAAAAATCTAGAAAAAAAAACTATACTGTGTGATGTTTGTTTTTACTTCTTTCAAATGTTTATAACATAATTTGGTGAAAATACAAAACGTCTTTTACATAAAAACTTTTTTTAAATTTAGATAACATTTTAACAGACACTTGAACCACCCTTTCATGTTAATTATGCTTATATTTATAAAGAATTATTGGAACCGAGAAATTTTAAACCAAATTAGAACATTTTCTAAAAAAACAGTAACTATTTGTTTAAAAGAAATTTTTTCAAAAATAATTAATGCCACGCTTTTAAAATGTGTACTATATCTAAATATGACTACTACACATATGATATTAAAAGAAAAAAAAATCTAATTATAAATTCATAAATATTTACATTTGTACGAAAAAAATTTATGTGGTCACGAAACATTTCCTCAAGATTGGTAGAGGTGCATCTATGACGTAATAATGCAAAAACAACGAAGTCCTCATTTGAGCTATAAAATAAATTTACCATTTATCACACAAAAAAACAATTAATAGTTTAGCTCATGTGGAAGTAAAAAACCACAGAAATCAAACAGTAGCAAAAGCTAGCAATTTAGATTGTAAAAAATTAGTACACATGCTTAAAATATATAAATATTCAATAATGAAAACGGAGCAACGTTGTTTATGTTAGTGTACTTTCAAAAAATATTATTTATGTTACAAATAGGGTTGCTACTTGTTTTTTCAATATTTTTTCCATGTTTTCCTAATATCTTCCAGGTCATTAGAAGTACACATTTTTGAGTCTATTTTTAGTTTAAACTTAAGTTTAAGGTAAGAAAGTGCGTTAAAAAGTATAAAAACATTGAAAAGATGCTGTAAAGCAGGGTTTCCCAAAGTGGGCCAAGTGGCCCCCTTGGGGACCATGAGCAGTAAAGGTGCCACAGGGAGGCCATGGAGTCAAAATTTAAAACTTACACTAGATATTATCGAGTTGCAGATGAAGAGTAAAAAAAAAATGTTTTAGGTGTTTTCAATGGTAGTTTTTGTGTAATGTTGTTGAAGGAAGCCATGGCTTTTTTAATTTCTGGAAAAGGGGCCATTTGCGAAAAAGTTTGGGAAACACTGCTGTAAAGCTACGTAAATAAAATATGTTTTTTAGTATAAAAAGTTTTGATGATGACAACAAATTTTTATTTATATGATATATTTTTTGATTCAATTCAAAATTTTACTACTGAACATGTGAAAATTGCTAAAATTCCAGGTTTTTTTAATGATTTTTGTTCAAAACCAAGGTTTCTCCAGGTAAAGTGGCAACCCTGTACAAATTAATTGTTGAAAAATTGAAAAAAATTACAAGAAAAGCTTGTAGCCCTGCAGGTTGCTCACCTTTAAATTTACATAACGATTTACCATAACTAACAAAAACTGTATAAAAAAACTAAAGATATTGTCTCTTTACTAGTTACCCATTTATTTTTTTGCTTCCTCCCCCTAAAGAGGCGATATTGCCCGTTTCGGAAAACGCTAGTCTATACAGATCAACTCAAAAATATATGAAGGATATAGTTAAGCTAAAAATTTTTGGACTATTTAATAATATGAATTAGCGTTGTGGTACACAAGAAATCATTGTAAATTTACCTTGGGAGGTTCATAAACTCTTTCAAATATTCTATCCGCCATCTGGCGTTGTCGAGCTACAACGTTCGGGTTCTTCTGTTAATACAACGTTGTCATGTACATTTTGTTTATACAACTTTTTTGCTTTTTAAGAATTTGATTTTTATTATATGATTAAGCATGAACAGAAAGTTTCAATAAGCCTTGAGTTTAAGACTCACCAACAAAGTCAGTATCATCATGTGAGTTGTAGAAGGGACTTTAGGCGGGAAATGCTAAATGTTGATATGTTTAACTCTTGATGACAGGGATGGGAGTTTGGTAGCTTGTTTATGGCAACTTTCTCAAAAATTCCTGAATCTGTTCATGTGCGTTGTCGTGCAGTTCTGTGCAAATAATTTATTTTTTCTATAAATATATCACCCAGCTGTAGTTAGTGTAAAAGCTTGTGATTATAAGACTTATATTGTACAGTATTTTTCCTTTCGAATATGTGTTCTTTAAACACACCCAAAAATGCGTACAAAACAAAAATATTACTGTATTCAATTGGTCAAATCTACGTTGACGATAAACATATACAAAACTTATAAATAAGGTTTTACAACTTAGATAACTTTCAAGGTAATTAAATTTTATATTAAGTTGTTTAAAATACTATACACTAATAATTGTAATTATTTTCTGTAAATATCTTATATATTATTGTAAAATTTAAGACAACAACAACATTTTGAAATTTGAATAACTCAGTGAAATTGAAATATTATACTTATTACGAGTTGTAAAACCATTTATCAATATAAATAGTATTTTATTTATTTTAAATATAAACTTTATAAATGTATATATTTAATATAACAAAAGCACAACTGTAAATTAATCTTTCAAGAATAAATACGAAACAAATACTTTCAAGCTAACCTTTTAAAAGTAGATGACATGCTTTTTCCATGTTGTATTATTAAAATACATATGGTTAGCTTCATTTAACTATTACCTAAAAAACTGTAATGTTTTATACATAATAGAAACATAGCACTACTATGTTTTTGTATTTTTTATTTTAAACACTTTGTATTAAGAAACATTGAATTCAAAAACAAATAATGTACTAATACTTAGTTACACTTATAAAATACATTTACAAACTCAAAATTTCTAAAATAAGTTTTATAAACACAAAATATTCAAAACAGCTTTTTAAACGTAGTATACTAAAATTTACATATTTGATAAAAAAATACAAGTAATATCTAATCAACAGTTCAAAAAAAGATAAGACCTATATCATTCATAATCTAGTGTCTGTTAAAATATCAAAATTTTCCTAAAGTTCAACTCCATACAACACTGCTTCAATCATAAATGATTTAAATGGTCTGCGCCTTTCGTGAAACAATCATTCCGTTGTAATTGACAGAAAAATTATTGTTGATCGGATTGTCCAGTGCTTCCTCAATCTTTTCTTCCATGTTTTCCAGCGTAATCCAATCCTTGGATTCCTCGTCGAGATTAGCAAGATACTCTTGCGCCTGAGCGTACATGGTCTCCTCCTCTTCTACGAGATCCTTTCTTTCAAGCTCCTGTTGTCTCATTTTGATGCTCGCTTCAATCTCAGCCATCCTTCTTTCGGCAATTTTCTTGTTTATCTGGTGAAAAAATTAAAGTTCTAGTAAAAATTTTGCGTTAATAAAAATTGATTATTATTTTATAGTAAAAAATATTTTTGCAACTATGCAAAAAGTATTTGAAGTAAATAAAACTTTACGCATTGAAAATTTAATTGAGATTTTTGAAAAATGAGAATTCAAGTTGAAAAAAATTAAGTTTAAATTATTGTAAGTAAAGTGCAAAAAAAAAGTTTTTATTAAATACTATTTAATCAAGTTTATTAAACATTATCAATTTAATTAATTTTATAACTCCTAAACTTTTTAAAGCTTAGTTTAAAGCATATTATTATAAGCTAATTAAGAAGCTCCGCTTCAAATAAACAACCTTCTTTTAAGAAAGTATTAAATACCTTTTATTAGTCTCAAAGGTATATAGAAATTAAAAAAACATTTTAATTAAGTTTTTGTAAGTGAATTGCAGATAAAAACCTGATCTTTGTAATACTACATGAAAGAAAATATCTTTAATCAATTTATAGTTGCTCTAAGTAAATGCAAGTAAAAAAGCTTGGCTTTAAGTAGATTGTCATAAGCTGATTAATAAGCTTCACTTCAAGTATAACCCTACTTGTTTCAAAATATAAACAACTACGCTATCATAAACACTCTCATTAACCTCATCATTGTAAGACATGCAAATCTTATGATGTTTCTGCTCGTCCCATTTGAACGTTTCAGTTTCATTTGAGGGATTTTCCCGTTTCTTTGCAACCAGTTCCTGCTGGAACGAGCAAACCAAGCTTTTCAGCAATCTGTTGAGGGAAAAAAATTAATCTAAAAAGATGAATTATATCTGTTTCTGTAGTTCAAAAAGACCTTGTCTTTTTGAGGGCAAAATATTTTTTGGTTATGATGTTGTTAACTTAATATAATTTGAATTGCTTTGAGAATTTGGAAACTAAAATGAGTTGTGATAAGGAACGAGTTTAGTTATAAGTTTAATTTGAAAGAAGTTGAATAACAACCCGTTGAGAAAAAAAAAATTGTATAATTTGGCTAAAAGAGAGCTAGAGAATTTATTTCTGGGACAATAAGGTAACTTTTAATTGATATGTAATAAAATTAATAAAAACTGATGGTAAACAATTGTATGATAAATAAATAAACAAAACTATTATTGTAAAACTAACCTTACATTAACATGCTTTAAGTTGGAAAAATACTATAGAATTTATAGAAATAAATAAGATACTCATACATGTATTAATGCTTGAATTATAAATATAAAGTCAATTTAAATCAAAAAAATTAAACGAAAACGTGTTTCTACTTGTTTAAATCCAAAAAACAATGCACAGTAAAATGAAAAAACATTTAGAGTATAATAAACTAAAAACTGATGTAAATCTGGTGCAACTTAAATCAGATTCTTTTTTAAATTTACTATAAAAATTAAACTATTAAATTAAAAACTAAACACCAACCTATTGTAAGTGAGGTAAACTTCTTCGGCTTTCACCAGGTCCTTGTCGGTGGGATAATTCTTCTTGAAGTAATTGTAATCTTTAGACGGAGCCCTACCGAGGTGCAATGGTTTCCTCGGCTTCATCCACAAGTTGTGCTTGCGCGTCTTCTTGCCTCGCGATTGGTTGATCGCGAGAATGCCGGGTGCTGATTGGTTGGTGAGTACTGAAACGGGACGGGATGCTTTGGAGAGGTTGCGGAGCAAGTATGACATTTTTTTCATTAAAAACCTGAAATAAAACTTTTGATGTGGTTTTTTTTAAATTGTTGTTGAAAATAATTGTTTTTATAAAGTTAATAAAATTTAATGTTTGCGAAATACAGGTAAAGACTACTTTACTTTTACTAACTATATTATGAAAATCAAACAAATACATTTCTTTATAAAGTATATAAAAATCCAAATTAAAACCATTTTGTTTAAAATATGCCATAGTCAGCAACATAGAGTATATAAAATTCAAAAAAAAAAAGTTTTAAACAAGATTAATTAACATCAATTAAAAACGTTTAAATAAAAATTGCCTAAAACAAAAGTTACATATTTTCTAATATCACAACTATACGAAAATGAAGTAAAATGGTCAAAGTTAGTCATAATTTTTTTACAAATATAATATTTTTTAGGTTGTGGTGAAACAAATGTGATCAGTACAATCAACTAATCAATTTTAAATAAAGTATTTGTATAAAGTTAAAAATTAGAGTTTTAGAGAACCAAAGTACAGAACTTATCTTCAATATTTCACTTTACTTTGACCAAAAGTTGTCCAAAACATAAACAAAACGTTTTCCAAAAAAAATCTAATCATGAAAGTTTTTATTTTTCAAAAATGTTCAAAATTCCCTGCTGTCTTTGACACAGCAACTATCAAATTCTCCTAAATATCTCCAATCAACAATTTGAGAATCATCTCAGCTGCTGTTTCGCCTTCATTTTAAGCTTCTTTCCTTTCTCCATGTTAACAGGATTCTTCAGTTGTACAAGCTCCTCCGGATTCAAATTGTCGTCTATGGTTCTTCTCAATGATGTTTTTAGATTGTCCACACCTGTTGAGTATTAATAGTATAAATAATAAATAATGTATAATAATACCTATTATATACTTTTTTTATGTTAAAACAATTTGTGGTTTGACTAAGTTGTGTTGTAATAAAGCTACTGGTATTTGATTTATAAATACAAGTATGTATTTGAAATGAAACAACTTTTGAGAAATTTCGCAGAGTAAAACTATGTGATAAAATGAAATTTTTCAAACTAATTAACATTGTCCATATTTTATAATATTGGATATAAAATTAATTGTATTGACTTCTCAGTTTGTACAATGAAAGAGTTATGTTATACTAAATATTTTTTACCACCAATAACTGCAAAATATATGTAACTAGCTAAGCATTGACATGTCATTTGTAGTTCCATATTACAAGTTCATAAATAAATATAATGATTAGGATTTTTTTATATAGCCTAGCTAAACTTCTTTTATATTGATAAAAAAAATTTAATTGACATAAAAAAACTTAATTGAGTCTTTTTTAATGTTTATGAATTATAAAGTATTCCTATTATAAAAAATCAAAAAAGTTTAACCAGACAGAACAAAAGTAAGAAATAATAAAATATTAAAGTTTCAAACTTAACCTTTGCCACTATCAGCAGATACGGGCAGTATATACTTGAACTTCATATTACTAATAACACTTTCTTCATTGTCTTGAAGTTCAGCTATCGACTCAACTGTTCTCTGAAATGTTTCATCACTTTCTGGTAAGTCCATCTTGTTTATTGCAAGCACCTTGAAATATGTGTTTAATTTAAAACTTTTACAGATACAGACCTTTTAAATTAAAAAAGTGTCCAAAATGCACCTTTAAAATCCTAAGTGATAAGTTGGATACAGCTAAAAAAAATTGTTCATGCAAGAACCTTGAACTATTTGTTTAATCTAAAACTAAAGTTTGAAATTTTTAAAGCCTTTTTAACAAAAATCATCTTGAAGTTATCATTGAATTTAAACTTAGAAAATATAATAAGTCAGATATAGCCATAGCTGAGATTATTATAATTTTCACATACTTTTATGGCATATCTTTTACTCTGAAATTTAGATTTACAAACTTTCTTTCTTATGTCATAAGTTTATTAAGATTTTTTCATTATACAAGACTAAGTTGTTTTAGTTGCTATTGTTACAGAGTTTTGTATAAACTTAAAGACATAGTACTCATGAAACTAAAAAATGCATTAACAAAAAACTTTGACTAACCATGGGTTTCTCCAGCATTTGTGGATCGTACAACTCCAGTTCTTTGCCCAAATGCTTTATCGTTTCGAAACAATCAAAAGGTTTGTGTTTGGGAGAAAGTTGAAAACCTGACACGTCAGCTACGAGCAGCAAGCAGTTGGTGCGTACAGCGTGCTTCAGAAAGACGTGACCTGTTATTTTGAAAAGTAATTATAAAATGTACATTATTATGACGTAAGAATTGAAACAGATTTTTTCTCATTCTCAAAACTTGAGTTAAATTCAGAAGTTCATTAAAATAATTATAAATTAATTAATAAACAAGCAGTTAGGTCTTTCTGAGTGTT
Organism: Thalia democratica; assembly: GCF_965202585.1. Lineage (NCBI taxonomy): Eukaryota > Metazoa > Chordata > Thaliacea > Salpida > Salpidae > Thalia > Thalia democratica. Next base: position 70,841 of record NW_028139400.1, on the reverse strand, counting down.
TTAGGAATACATGACTTTTGTTGATTTATTTTGAAATTTATAAAATATAAAAACTAGCTTTAATTAACATATTGTGCTTGATATTAAAATGCAAACGATTACACTGTAAATTTTACTTTACCAGATTTAATTACTATTCTAATTAAAAAAATTATCAAAAAATTAAAATATTTTACACACCTCTTCCCTCGTTATTATGAGCACCCTCGATAATCCCCGGTAAATCAGCCAATGAGATTTGTCTGTGGTCTTCAAACTCGAGAATGCCGATTTCTGGTTGGATGGTCGTGAAAGGAAATGGTGAAATCTGATATAGTTAAGTTTTATAATATAGAAAAATAAATAAATTGTTATTAAAACATATAAGCCTTTAAGTGGAAATCTTTGTAAAAAAAAACTAATTAAATAGGTTATAAGCTATCAAATTTATATAAATTTGCAAAAAATCAGTATGTATTTCAAACTCTTAAATATAATAAACACCTAACAAATGTTTTATAAAAAAATTAAAAATTAACCAAACATCACCATAATAAAATATAATATTCACAATATTCATATTAAAATAGAATCTAATATACTAATAAAAAAAATTTACTTACAGCTGGTTTTGCTTTTGAAAGTTTGGTCAGCAATGAGGACTTTCCTGCGTTTGGGAAACCAATGAACCCGTAATCTGAAATATAATGTTTAGAATATTAAACTAGATATCAGAATACTTTATATAATAATATATATTTTGCAGGGTTGCCACAGATCAAGCTGGAAAAAATTCCTGACTTTTTACTAGAACTTACCTGACTTTTTTATATCAAACTCTTAATTTAATCTGATTCTAAAATACATAACTAAACACAAGAAACTATCTGAGCTTTGAATCTAATTTTAAATGTTTTTTTGCTGAATTCAATCATCTTACTTCCATTACATCACTTGAACCATCTGTATATAATTGATGTATTTGCAATAAACAGTTCTATCAGAAAAATATAGTCAGACTTAGCATAATTTAGTTGTAAAACAACTTGGAAGATAATAATATCTAAAAATAAAAAATATTTATCTAAAATATGTAACACTTATATAAATTGTTCACTTAGTTTAATAAAATACAACTTAAACAAATTAATATAAAATCCTTAAATAAAATATAGATAAGAAAATAATATACTTATAAGTGTAAAATAATACATTAAAAAGTATACTATATATCTGTTATATAAAATATTTCTTCTTATCATTTAGTATAATTTTTGTAACAAATAAATCTAATCTTTTTATTATAAATACTTAAGTAATAATAAATAATCTTAACCATGACATATACCTCTCTTATAACTAATTTTTCAAATTTAAACATTTGGGAAAAAATTATAAAGATGTAAAGATAAACTTTTTACATAAAATAGTAATTTAGTGCTTAATTATAAAAAAACTTAATTGTTTACTTAAACAAAAAACACTTTGATTCTAAAATTCTACAAGATAAAATTTTGTGTATATATCACAGTTTCACTATGGAAGTGCTCTTGCCACAGATCATTAATATCAAAAAGCATACAAAAACTGCTTCTTTAAGTAGGGCAGTTACTCAATATGTAAATAGAGAAACTTTGCAGTCTTATAAAGTATATTTTATTAATTTTCACCAGATGAAAGCATTAGAAATTGAGTAATTTTGTAAATTTCTAGGCAAATTTTGCAATTTCAGTCAGACTTAATTTTTTACCATTTGAAGGCTTTGGAAAATAAGGAATTTTGTAAATTTTAACTGACAATTTCTCAATTTTTTTCAAATTTTGTCAAATTTTTTGCAAATTTTATGACTTTTGTCTTTTTTTATTATTTTTTCCTGACTTTTGCTAATCTTGTGACAGCCCTGAAAATGATACTACAAGATAAAGTAAAAGCTTTTTTTTAATTACAATGAACGATTGAAAGCATTTAAATTATTAAAAACTATTTTAAACAAAACCATTTATAAATTTATTGAAAAAAAACTTTGAAATGTTCCAAAGTTTTATTTTATGCAATTTTATTAAATATAGTTTTTAAGTCAATGTTGAGTGTTTTTCTATTCTATTAAAACAAATTGAACAAAGTTATAAAAAAGAATCCAAAATTACCTGAAATAGTTTTAAGGTCAATGTTGAGTGTTCTGTTCTGCCCCTTCTCCTGCTTGAACTGGTTCTTGTGTGTGGCTCCCCTGCCGCCCCTGGCAACCAGTATCTTGTCGCTAGGCGATAGTATCTCCCCAATTTCCTCGTTTGTTAGTGCGTCCGTGATCTCAACTCCCCTTGGCACCTAGGAAGGTTTAAAAATTTTAATAAAAAATTTGGACTACTGTTTGAATTATCTGTAACAAATCTAACAGCTGTAATTTTTGCAGTCAAGTGATTTTATTTATACATTACCTTAGCATAAGTATAACATAAAACTACATAAAAAAAACCATGAGAATAAACTAATATAAAAAATTATACATTACTGGTGTCGTTTGCACACCAAATAGTTAAGACTTTTATTCAATTTGAAGTTTTATTAAATTGTTTAAATAAAGTTTGATATTAATTCCAATCTCATGGAAACTTTAACTTTATTATACTTTTTTGACAGTACTGTTAAAAAATGTCATAAAAAGCTATAACTATTACAAACAAATTTTTACAAAGTGCTTTTTATAAACTACTTCTGAAAAAAAAACTTTCAGTTATCATTGGTGGGATGTTATAAAATACTTTTTATATATCAAAAATCTGTTATAATGACTTTAATCTTTCGCCTTTATTTAAGATATATTAAATGAAAAAAATATTTAGATATATATATGTTAGTTTTTTAAACTACAATAATAAATTAACCAAGTAGTACAAATACTCATCATCCTTATAAATCACTATAACTATATACATAAATGATTATCTACTAAAATAAAAAGAATATATACAATAATCTACTGAACATTTATCATAACTTAATGTACAATACAAACTGGATATTAAATTAAATAAAATATGAATAAAATTAACAAACTTGTACAAATATGCTTCTTCCTTTGTATCCGGCCAAGGAGTTCCTTCCAGACGCGTGACCTACCTCTGCAACAAACCTGAATAATGAACTTTTTATTAAAATATATTGATAGCAATATTACATTAAAAAAAAAAATATTTAGATACATTAGACTCATGTTATTTTTATAATGGAAATACAAAATTAAACTTATAAGCTTATAAACAAATTTTAATATATATATAATTTTATAAGGCTCTGTTTTAAAGGCAATTTTCTTACTGCATGGGACAGAAAAATAAATGCTCTGACAACTTTTAAGATATAAAGTGTTTTTAAACATATCTGCAAGTTATGATTTATTAGCCTTTTATTATGTGTTATGTGCTTTATCAAAAACAATTAATGATGAAGGCAGAAAATAAAACTTTATTCTGTTTGTGTTTTTAATTTTAACATACACTTAAACTATCTTTTACAACTAAGATAATATTATTAAAATACTATTAAGTTAAATATACTTAAACTTACTATATTTAGCAAAAACATACTAGGTAAAATATTAAATTAAGATATCCCACCTCTTCTGTGGATAAGTACAAACTAAGTGCATAATAAACTCTACACGCTTCAAAGTAAGCTTTCTTCTAAATTCTAAAGTACAAACATAAAACTAATCTGCTTTAAAAAGATATATAGATTAATATATTAACTTTTCCCACCTCTTCTGTGGATATTTTTCTTTGATCTTCCTCAACCTCATGTTGGGGTTTCTTGATGCCACAATGTAAACATCACCCCCGGGACCTCCTATTCCTCCGCATGACGGACGTCCCGAGCCCCCTGTCCCTCCTCTCACCTGTTACAGTTTTGGGTTAGGGGAATTTATTTATTGCAGTTCTCAGGAAAATGACCTGCTTTGAGTTTCTCCACAAGCTTAAAAGAGTAAAGAATATAAATATTTGAAGTTGGTTGCCAGAAATAATTAGCAATTGACATCTTAGCAAAATAATTTGCAGAGAATTCAATTTATAAAAACAACAAAAGTTTTTTCTGTATCAATCTTATAAAATTGATAAATCTGCACAATATTTTAATAATTTGAGTTTTTTGCTCACTGTTGTTAAAAATAAACGTACAGTTTAATTCTTAGAATTCAAAAAGAAAAAAATCTTACTTATAGCTGTTGCTTTAATGGTAAAAAAGATAAATTCATTTTAGCTTTTTTTTTCTTGTGTGAAAGTTTAGTTTTTCTGTTGAAGTAAAACACTTTTTGAGCACTGCTTTCAGGAATGTTTAAAAATAAATTATAAATATAAATATGTTTGACAAACATTAATACAGTTAGTAATGTTTTTGCTGATTTATTTTGATATAAACATTAACATTTTTAAAATATTTTGTGAAGAAAACTTTTTATTCAGTTCTATATAACTAGGAGGCACTGCTTTTTAAAATAAGAAAAATAAAAAAATACACATTTTTCAAACTATTTTGAGACTTTATTCAACTTAGCAATGTTTTTTAAGCAAAAATAAAATATTTACATTTAATGTGATAGTAGGTTATTAACTTATAATACAAACTAAATATTAAAATTTAAAAAATGCTATTTAAATAAATGTTGTATAAAGTACAGCAAAAAATTTAGTAGTAAGTAAAACTAAAAATAAAAACAAAAAAAAATCACTGATAATCAATTTATCCATTGGCAACTAAGTAACAACTTGATATACCAATGCTAATATTTTGATTAAAACATTGGTTAAACATTTTAATCAACATACAATTTAGTATGGATGATATTAAAACTCAAATACCTTTTAATTAATTATAAACTTATTTAAAAAAAAAGTATTTTGTAACAGATTGTGCCAGAGAAAAATTTGTGAAAATTATAACTAACAAAATAAATTTTTAAAGAATAAAATAGGAACATAACTATTCACATACAGTAACCTCTCGCTTATTTACGCACATTGTGTCCACAGAAAAAGTGCGTAAAGATATGAGAGATCGCAAAGATACGAGAGATACCAAATATACTTACTATAATGGCTGTTTTTTGATGTTGCTTTTAGTTAAAAACAGACTTGGGTTTCCCACTTTTAACAGTTTGTTTACTTTATTTATGAATATGAAAACAAATGATTAAACTATACATTTAAAAAAAATTAAAGTAATTTTCATAAAAAGTAGATATTATCTTTATTTAGATGTGACTTATTTGATACCTATCATTTATATTATATCCTACTTAGCAAATTAAATTTATAATTAAGTATTTAGTTAAAATTAAGAAATAATGTTGTGTTTATATTAAACTCTATGTTGCTCTATTTATATATAGGGCAAGAGTGCTGTGTTATTTGTTTGTGCTTTATACTGTCATTACTTCATTACACTTTCATTATTTAACACAGTCATTATTCTTTGAGAATTTAAGTTTAATCTCTTATTGTTAACATAATTTTTGATATACTGAGGTATAACTAAATGTTTATCAATTAATCAAGGAACATAAGTTTACAAAGTCTAAAGATATACAGAGCTGAAAAAGCATTTAAAAACGTATTTTTAAATAAAAGAATAAAATAAACTTAATTTGTGCACTATTAAAATAAACTAAAATTTTAATTTATTGAAGTATTAGAATTCTAAAATGCGTAACTAAACGAGAGTGCGTAACGTCATGAGTGCGTAAAGATGCGAGAGGTTACTGTAATGAAATATTAGTACTGCTAGTAAAGTGTGTTTTTTTAGAAAATAGAAGTTACTTAAGTTTTACTACAGCAATAATTAATTAAAATCTAAGTGTTAAATTAAATACAAATTCAGATTTGTTTTTTTGAAAACTTTTTATGTAAATATATAATAATTAATAATTTAAACTAATTGTTTAAAAAGAAAAAGAAATATTTTTCAGTTCTTAAAATTTTTTTTTACAGTATAAATTATAATATGTTAAAAAGAAATAACAACTATTACCCAACCTGAATCCTTATTTTGTCAATGAAAGTTCGGTTATACTTCCTAACAGATTTCATGTACTTTTCCATGATTATTGTTTTATATGATTTACTGAAATAATTAAAAACTATATAGTCAAATACTTTTACAATAAATCAGTTTTTTTTGTTTTTGTCTAATGTTATGCTGTATGCAAAAAAGTTATCATGCTGATCCTGTGGTAAAAAATGTTCTAAATAGTGATGTACCAGACTCACTATCCAGGTCCCGATCCAACTGGATACTGCCATTTTTGTCTGATATCTGGATCCGGCTGGATCTTGATATGAAAAAAAAATCCGGATCCAGTTCCGGCAAGATCTCAATTAAAAAAAAAAGATTGGACTGATTTGGATCTAGTTAGTAAAAAAGAGCATACAAGAAAAAATATTAAAAAGAGTCATTTTTGTCAGTTAAAATTAAACAGCTACAGTGATTGGCTCATTTTGTACATGTGACTAATTTTCATTTATTTACATTCAAACTATGAAATAAACATTTCAAAAATGCAACTCTTTACCTATGTTGTAAAATTAAAAACTTTACTACTAAATTGTCAACCTTATGGCTAGCTGTTCTACTGATTATTAGATTAGTAATTTTTTCAGTTTTCAAAAACCTTATTCTGACTCAAGCTAGTTTTCTTTTAGATTTTGAATGAGTTTGAGCTGATCCAGTTATAAATATTTTGTAATTTTCTAATTAAATTTGTTCAAGAACTTGATTTCAGACCGTTAATTGTAAGTATTACCTAAAATTGTCAACCTTGTGGCTAGCTGTTTTACTTATTATTAGATTAAAGTTTTTTTTTTCAGTTTAAAAAACCTCATTCTGACTCAGGCTAGTTTATACTCACTTTACAGGGTTCCCATATCCGTAGATTTTTGCAATTTTCCGAAAAAAAACCCTAAATTTCCCAAATAAAATTGAAAAAATCATGAATTTCCCTAGATTAAACTTTTTTTAGTGCTGGACCAATTTTTATGATATATATATATAATATAGCATAATTTTTTTATTAAGTACATTTATATTTTAGAGTTATAAGTTAAAAATAGCTAAGTTCAAAAACTAGAATTAAATTAAGGAAATACTACAGATTTCTTTTATTTTTGACACTATTTTTTATAATTTTCCCTTAGAACTCAAGGTACATTTAGAGATTAAGAATCCGGTTACGGATCCGGATTTTAATTTGAAAAAATATCCAAGTCTGGTTCTGGCCGGATACAATTTTGAAAAAAAAATCTTGATCCGGTTCAGGCCTGATTTTAAAAAAACTATCCGGATCCCGGATCCTAATTTGAAAAAAAAAGCCTGGATCCAAGTCCGGCCTTTTCATCACTAGTTCTTTACATCACTAGTTCTAAATCATTTTTAATTTTAAAAACTTTTTTAATTTATATCATAAAATAAGAAATTAGTTGAAGTTAATAATAGTTAAACGATCTGTAACTTTTTCTCAGAGATAAGAAATAATACTTCTTTAAATGAATAAAAAAGTATTTGGAAAAAAAAAATTCTTTAAAATTAGTTATGTTTCATTTATAAAAACATTTCAAATAAGCTCAGACACATTTCAAGGAATATTTACTTATCAAAATAAACTTAGTTTATTTATACTATATAAAGAAATATATCTAATAACTACTAAAAGTACTTTTTGGTAACACCTGTTTTTCAATATAGTTCAACTTATTTCTTAAACTTACTTTAATAGAACAAAGTATTCATATAAATTTTTTTGAACATTTTATACAGTGTTTATGATATAAAACAAGTTTTCTTTTTTTTTTATGCAAGGCCCCCATTCAAAGAAGTAAAAAAAGCTATGGCTCCTAAAACAAGATTTCTATAAACCCTTCTTTTAAAAACACATAAGATCTTTTTTTTTGCTCTTCACCATGAACTTAATAATATCCAATACAACTTTAAAACTTTTGAAAGTATAAGTTTCTAGTTTAAAGTTGAAAATTAAAAAAGGTTTAACTAGTCTAAAAAGCTTCAAAATTATCAAACTAATCTGACTTTGCTAAAATGGTCTGAGTGTAGCTTTTTTATACAAATTCTAGTATTCATTAAAAGTTTAGACCAAGCTTTCCTAATTTTTTTAAAAGACCCCTTAAGGTCATAGGAGGGGGGTTTGATTTATTTTACTGAAAATAACATTGGATCTTATATGAAAGCTTTAAGTACAAACTACTAGCCAGTTTTGAAAGTGTTAAAAATCTTATTTAATTTTTGTAATATTATAATTTTTATAAAAATTTGCTGATACAAACGTATGGATCGCAAACTTTTAGGGGTATATTTACTCAAATATTTAAAAAATCACTAAAAATCTATCTTTTCCTTCATTTTTTGAGCTATAGATCTCAAACTTTCAGGAAACGTTTCATTTAAGTTTAAAATACTTTGAATGTTGGAATTTTTAAAATATTGAAAAATAAAAATTTGAAATCAAAAACCAAAAAAAAGGTAATTTTTATATTTTTAAGTTAAAAAAATGTAGTTTGCACCTTCCATTAGGAACCTATTGAGGTAATTGATTTTGATCTCTCATATCTCAAAAATTACTTTAATTTTTTCAAGCAATCAAAAATATCTGATAGCTCAGCATAACTCTATAAAATAAGATCAACTTGTAAAAATTATATGGACCCCCCTATGCCCTTAAAAAAGCTTTGGTCCCCTGTAAAAAGATTTCTCAAAAAAACAACTACAAAAACTACTTAAGACCTTTTTTTGCTCTTCATCATCAACTCCAGAATGTCTTGTGTAAGTTTAGGCCTTGTGGCTCCCTTTTTTACAGCTTGTGACCCCCTAAAAATCCTAAATTTTCTCCATAATATCAGCATAAGTTTCACTCTACACTTAAAAATGCCCAAGACCTATTTTTTTGTTCTTCATCATCAACTCCAAAATATCTACTGTAAATTCAATAAATTAAAAACCTCATAGCCCCCTTTACTTGAGGAATTACTTGTTTAGAAATCCTTGTTTAGATTCATATAGGTTGTAAGGCTTTTTTTCAAATTTATTATACTTTACAGATCTTGACCTTAAGAAGCAGTTGCTTTTTACTATTTCAAAAATTCAAAAAAGTTTTTAAGGTGTACAAAGTTAAAGAGTTTGATAGGTTTCTATAGAAGGACAAATACTAAAAATTAAAAATCTTCATACAAAATCTATCATATGCTTAAGTTTTTAAGCAATCAGTATTAAACTTTCTCAATCTAATCTTAACTTGTTAATTAAAATATTGTATATACAAAAATTTTTTTTTTATTAATTTTTTTTGGTTTATACGTTTTACTTTTAATTTTTGGTCATAAACCTGGATGGTTTTTCATGAAATTTATTACACAGATTTTTTTTTCAGATGTATAAAGAACAAGTTTTGTTGATAAACTTCATGTTGGAATGTTTTCAGAGTTTAATTATTATATAGTTTCGAATAATAACAGGGTTGTAACTTTTTGAGTCAAAAAACTATCCTGAATGACCAAAAACTGTCCAAGAGTTAAAAAAAATTATTATACAGTGTTATTTAATAGAGAGTAGTTAAGAGTAGCCTAAAAATATTTTGACTAGAGTTTCAAAATCCATCAAAATCAAGTTCTTTAAGAGAATTGGTTATACAAATCAACAAAATATTAAAAATGATCAAATAAATCTGTCCGGAGATTTTTGAGACATGTTAATACTATCCTGAGTGATTTATGAAAAAACAAAACTATCATGAGTCAGCCTGAGATACACTGAGTGATCCTGAGATTTTCACAATTTTTCAAATATTCTTAGTTATCTGCAGTTGTGGACACCCTGTAATTAAAGTTTTGTTGCACCCTACATCCTAAACATTTTAAATTAGAACTTATAATACTGTGAAATAGGTATAAACAAACAAACTTTCATAACTATATGCGCAGTAACTTTGGAAAAAGCTAGGTAGTTAGCTAAAATTGAAGTCGTTTTAATACTGTGAAATAAAAGTCTTCAATTGAGTGTATAAAAATTTACATAATTGCTAGTGCAGTAGTTTTTTTTAGAAACTTATTCCCATCAACAGTAAATGTTTGATAGTCTCTTTATATTAGGAAATGAAACTTCTAATAAAAAATATTTATAATGGAAATAAATACTTAATAGTGACTGTAATGCTACTTTAAAAACATAAAAAAATCATTGAAAAACTTGAAGGTTTATATATATATTCGTATATACATATTTAAGTCTTCTTTATCTTAGTTTAATCAAATTTGTTCATAAAAATTGTTCAAAATTCTAGGTACTTCTTTTTGTATAATTTAAAAATTGAAGGTCTTTACAGGTGTCCAGGTATAATAGCCACCCTGTATAGTATTTCAATATTTTGTTATTTTCTTAGAGTAGTTTTTTTTTGATCATTTCTGAAAACTTTGGGTTGCTTAAGAAACAAAAAAGATAGCTTTCAGTCTAAAATTTAATTTTTTAAACTATAAAAGGAGCATTTATTGAAAGTTTGAAGTTTCTAGTTCAAAAACTAAAAGAGAAGATGGAATTTTGGTGATTTTTATAAATTTTCAAGAAAATTAACAACAACAAATTTGCAGCCTTTATGTTTGTATTTGAAAATTTTTACAAAAAGTATATTATCTCAAAAGCTAAATAAGATTTTATAATTCTATAAAAACTAGCTCCTAGTTTGTACTTCATCATTAATTTTATTACAAAAAAAAAATGTTGCACCCACCTATGCCCTTAAAATCTCATTGCAAGCAAAGCTTAATTTATAAAACTATAATTTTACATGCATGCTGTTAAATCTTTAGTATTAATGATACAATTTTAACTAAGGTCTAACTTACGTTCTGTTGAACATAAAACAATCTAATATTTAACTTTTAATAACTTGCATAAAGGTTAAAATAAACCATTTGACTTATAGTAAGAACAATTTTTGGTAATTACCTAGGATGATGTAGCACTTATATCAAGTTAAAATTATATCATATTTGATGTTTTATAAACCAAATCTTCAAGCTAAAGATCAATGTTTTAAGCCTAATATTTAATATTTTTAAATTTAAAAGGTTGGAATGAATGTATTAACAGCATAAAAATGGAAAAGAAAATATTAAATGTTAAAAATATAAGTATGAATTAGGAGTTTTTATGCATAAATTTAAAAAAGATACTTTGTCAGTTTCTTTTACCCTTACTTTACAAGAGTATATAAAATTCACCATCATTCAACAAGATTTTAAGAGACAACAAATTACTATATCCCTAGAGTAAAAAGATTTTATGAATCGAAAACCTTATCCTATCTTGGATGTAAAGTATAGGAGGAAATTCAAAAAACCCTAAAAGATAAAAGCTACTTTGGAGCTTTTCAATCTGGACTAAAAATTGTTTTATTTGAAATTAATCAGATAAAAGTCAAACTTAATTTTCTCTATATTTTTTTACAACTAGGATAAATTGTTGGTATTGGTATACTTGTTATCTATTTTTGGGCTGATTGATGGTGGTTTGACTGGGTGTGGGCAGAGATGGCTTGGTTTTAGTTTCTTAATTTTGGGATTTAGTGTTACTGTTTTGTCTCCACTGACTATGTGGCTAAAAATAGATTTGTTCAGTTTTTTTTTTTACTTAACTTAATTCTTATATCAATTCAAAAGTTAAATGGATAGAATTTTATTTTTACAGAGGGACAATATTATACTTAAGTGCCTTTAATAATAATTTAAAATTTATTACTTGTTAGATTATTAACATCATTATTTAGAAAAAAAATACAGCTGATTAGTCCACTATACAACAGGGTTTGTGCGCGAAATATTTTTCATTTAGCCTGACATTTTTTCAAAGTAGGAAAATCCCCTTTAGAAGTCATTTTAGGTATTGGGGGGGTCTTGATTAGTACTATTGTAGTCTCCAACTTCAACCAGCTTTATCTCAAAAGTATTTTGAGCTTTAAAAATCTGCAAAAAGCAACTCATAGCTTAGTTACAAATCAATAAGATAAGACTAAATAGTGAAAAGGTGATTTACCCCCTTATGCCCTTAAAATAACAAATTTAGTGATAAGTTTTAAAATAAGTGTTATATCTAATCTTTTACTGGTGTTAAAATTTAATATATATTACTAAACACAATTGTTCAATTTAATTAAGCACTAAGTAAAAACATTATAACATTTATGTTTTTCATTACAGATTTAAAATGAAACGATTACACAAGTATTAAAATAAGTAAAAAATGTTATTATAGTATTTTGACTAATACTTAAAACTGATACATAATTATAAATCCTAAACTCTAAATAAATATAGTGATTGTGGATATCATATCAGATTTAAAAAGTTTACACTTAAATTAAAAAAAAAAAATATTTTGTTCTTGTATAAAAAATGAATTGTATCTAAAGTTAGTACTCCCACAAAACTAAGTACTTATACCTTAAAGCTAAGTTTTAGTGTTGTGAATATCTCTAATAACTTTAAACGAACAGTAAAATGTATAAATAAACTGCTAAGAATTTTAATCAATAAGTATTTAGTATAAAGCCTTTGAATTAGAAATTAAAACAGTTCAACCAACTAAGCTCTGAAAAACATATGTAAACAAATTCAAACAAACAGCTAAGTTTTTGAACTAAACTGTAATGTTTAAACTGTATTTTTTTATGAACTATTTTAGTTATGACCTATACAATCTACTCAATATAAAATGATGAAGATTCTTAAAAATTTTTAGAGATTCAACAAAAGGTTTTAAGCATTTATTTTTACAAATACTGACTTATTTGGTCTTTAATAACTAAATCTTTATTTAGAAACAAATTCACATTTTAATTTGATCTTAAAATAATTCTCAATTTTTTTTTATCAAAAATTTTCAAGCATTTGAACTGAGAAAAACTGAAATTCTCAAATTTTTAAATAAAAAACTGATTTAGCCTGACATTTTTCAACTTTTTTCAAAAAAAAAAAAAGATTTAGCCTGACTTAGCCTGACGCGCACAAACCCTGATAAAAGTAATAAAAGGTTTTAAGTATGTACAGTATTATTTGATAGCATAATAATTTATTTTTTTTTTTTTTTTGTTATTCTTTATGATTAATATTAAAAAAATATTTCCCTTGATCCATTATTAAGTTTACTAAATAAATTAAGTTTTACTTTTTAACTTATTTTAATGTTAAGTTTATTAGATATTTGTTAAGTTTTCTTCAAAATCTATTTGTACATAAAAATTTATGATTTCTTCTTATTTATATTTACATTGTCTTAAGTTTTTACAACAATTATATTTATGAGAATTAGCAATCATAAATGAGCTATAACCTATATTAGAAGTACTAAAAGAATATTTTTTTATAAATTTAAGCTAGTACAAAGAAATATAAAGATATTATTTAATTATAGTATGATTTATAGTTTTTTATGCTCATGTTTATTCTTTTTTATATATATAAAGATGAGATATAAGTTTTTCATTTTCACGTCATTTTTACCACTTCTCCCTTTTTATGTTGTTATGAAAATTTATATTGCATTTTTCCTAGTGGTTCTTGTAAAAATACCAACAAGAAAAATGTGAACGTACATGATTGTAAAAATTCAAATCTAAGGGGAGGAGACAATGTGGTGCCCATGGTTTCCATAGTCAATATTAGCAGAGATGGGTATAAAAAAGAGAACACAACAATTTTTTTCTTTTGAAAATAATTTAGTTTTGAATTAATTCAAACTATAATACTTGAAAAAACCAATTAAATTAATTATAATAATATTGATTTTTCATTGACCTTAAATTTATTTTTTATTGTTTTTATCAAAACTGCTCAAAAAAATTTATATAATGTATGGTGGTAGGCTCAACAACCAAAAGTTCTCCCATCTTATGACCATACCATTGTTATGAGCATTCACATTTTTCTTTATATGTTAAAAAATGTACTTTGTTTTAAACAAGCTATATAAATTCATATACAGAATTAAACTTATTTATCATCCAATGAAATGTAAATATTAATTTTTTTTATTTTACAAGAGCGTAATTGATATAAAATATTGCATTGATTTGTTTGCTTTATATTGTAAAAAAGAAGCAATTAAATATTAAAGTTTTAACAGTTAATGATAAATAAGTTCAATTCTTTTTGTGTATTTATAAAACATAAATTTTTAGCCTTAAAATTGATATTAAAATAGACTTCAGTTATAATATATTTCAGCTTGATATTTGTGTGACATCATGCTAGGTAATTATCTATTTTTTTAATAAAAACTCTAGCAGACATTTTGTAAGTGTTAGATAAAAGAAATATTACTTTATTTTTAAGTCTTACTTTAGTTTTCAAACATAGTAGCCTACAAAATTGTGGTCAAGAAAAATATAGCTAAAAAAGACACACATTTAGATTCTGTAACAAGCTTATTTTATTGTCCATCACAGAGATTTAATCTTTTTACATTCAACTCAAGTAGTTTTCTAGGCCATCATTAGGACCCTTTGAAGTCAGGCTTCACTTTAAAGAACTAGAGTTAATTTTAGTTACTCACCCTGTTAAGAATGACAGTAAAATAATGGTTACTTCAACATATAATTTTATTATGTAGATTTAAAATTTTCAGTGTAGATGTAATTTTTTCAATATAAATGTTTTGTAGCTGATTAAAAAATCTTTGATGCAGGGGATTTTATAAAGTGGCTTTCTACAAAACTTTTTTAAGGACAAATCTGGTACTTTTATTTTTACATTTGAAAAATGAAAGTAGTATTTTTATCGAGTGTGCGCTGTAAATCTATAATAATATGTAGAAAATATTATGTAGAAAAAGTAAAATAACTAAAAAAATAAAGTAAAAAAATTAAAAGTTTAGAAAAAATTTAAAAAAAATTTTTACTTTTTATAAGGTTTAGACTTAAAGTTTGCTTAATAAGTAAATCATCTACAAAATAAAAAAAAAATTACGTTAATTTACTGTATACTTAAAAAATATATAAGTTTTTGAATTATAAAAAACAAAAGTAAAATCGTCTCAATATCTATTGTAGACAGCAAAGCGATTAAATATAAGTTTCGCAGAAAGTTAATTGTTTTGTTCAAAGTTATGATTAAAAATCAGCTTGAATTCTTGCCATACTAAAACAATAAAGTAAACAAAAAAAGTTGAAAAAGTGTCACGATAACTAAGTACAGCCTATGATGTAGTTAAAGATTTACATGATCATTATATGCATGTTGCGGAAACATAAACTATTTGAAATAATTTCACAATTCTAATAAAGACAAACTGACTTTCCTTATTAGGATTCCTAAAACATCTATTTTACACAGTAAAACATCTTGTTAATTTTTTATTCGAATAATTTTATCACAAAATTGTCTACACACAGCGTAGATTATTTTTTTTTAATTTTCTTTTAATACTTGAAAATTTTAGTACAAAATTACGAAAAAAATATTGGTAGATTACCATACTTTTATTAAAGTTTGGTACTGGATTCATACTTAATTAAAAATATGGTAATCTACTAATACAGCTGCTGTTGTACAGCAAGTTATATTGGATTATCGACAAGACATCGAGGATAAGAATAAAAGAGCATGTAACAAAGATTGTAGAGAATTTTAGCTTTTTAGATAAGAAAGATGATATACCGGTCAAGGTTATAAACGCATCTAAACGATCATCATATATTCTATTGCAAAACAATTAGTTAATAATCCAACTTGTGCAAACAGTTATAATATTAATAGATTTAAAACTAATAAAACTTGTAGTAATTTTTTCGATTTGATTAAGTTTGAATTCATTTGTATTTTGTTAAGGAAACCTGTTTTATGTAAACAAAAATATGTTTGTTTTTAAATTGTGTGTCTTGTGTAACTTATTGTATATATAAAGATCACTTGTGTTCCAATATTACCAATAGAATGAAATATAATTTTAGTGTAATAATATGAATAAAAGATGTAATCAAATTTTCGTTTATAGAGTATAACTAATGCTTAAGTTTTTAACACATGTTTGAAAACCGTCTATCACTTAAAACTGAGAAAACTGATAATAGCAAGATAGTGGGTAAATTAAGTTTTAAGTTTAACTATTTGCAGGAAAAAGTAAACAAGGCAAACTTTGTTAAGTTAATGATCTCTATATTTTGAATTTTGTATGCATTTTTGTTTTTAGTTTAATACTAGTTTAAAACTCACAATCTCAAAACTACTTTTTAAAATGTTTACTAGATTTTAATTATCTTTAATGTAGAATTTTAGAACTCTCTTAAACATTTATAAACTTTTATAAAATTTTAATGCAAAGTGTAAAAAAATTTCTTCAAACTTTATAAGAGACTTGTCTAAACAAATTTACTAGAAAATTTGTTTACGATTTATAAAAGTAGGTAGGGTAGTATAAAAAAAAATACTGTTGTGTTGTCATATAATGTTTTTTATTGTTATAGATTTTTGCAATACTGACAAGATAATAAGTCAAACTATACGTTTGTAGAAATTTACAAAGTTTTTAACATTAAAAAGTAACTGTCTTACTTTTCAGAGTAAGGTTAAAAATTCAGAAAAGAGCAAAAGTTTAACAATCAAAATAAAAAATTCTAAAACTCTTAATACGTTTAGAAGGAAATTGCAAAAATTTTAAGATCCGTACAAACTTATTTATCTTGTTGAAACTGTAATTTTTAGGTGTAGAATAAAAGCTTTAATTGATATTTTTAATATTCGAAACCCACGTTTAATTAATAAACATCACAAACGAGATATAGTTTAAAGTACTTTTGTTATAATTTTATCAAGGTAAGATGAAAAATCGTCAGTTAAATTTTGTTTCAATGATAAAAAGTTGAAATGTTTAAAAATCCAAAAGCTTTGAGGTCTTTGAGGACGTTCAAAAAGTAATTGCAAGAGTTAAACTTTAATAATGGAACTCAAAGGCAATCTTCAACAAACAAACAAAAATACACAAAGCTAAAAAACAATTTAGTTTTAAGTTTTTTCTTCAGTTGTGACACACCACCCAGTTTTACTTAGTGGCTCGTTATGACGCTAATACAGTTTGACGTCCATATATACTTTATTACGTCCTATTTAGCGCCATCTACTTATCTTGAACCACCCCTGCCTTCCTGAACAACGTTGAGTACAATTACTTGCAACTTGTATGATTCGTCATGTAATACTGGCCGTTAACGAGCACAGAAAGAACTTGTAGATATTCTGTTTGATGCTACGCTGCTGAAAAGATCGTCGAGTTCCTTGTTGTTCTGCTTATCTGCTTGAGTTCAAACTTAGTTTGAAACGATTGTTATTTTTAATTAATTCTTATAATTTATTTACTGTACTTTAAAGCAGTAGTCTACTAGATGTGTACGCATTTAGCACATTAGTAAAACTATTTTTCTGTGCGAAAAAGTATATTAAGTTGAAAAATGTTTTTGAAATATATTTTGTTTGTTTTCTATTATGAAAAGCTAATAAAAACATAAATTTAAACTACATCACCCAAAACATTGGAAGTTGTGTTTTTTACATATCGTTTATAAAATTTTTTAGTCTAGCATGCTTATAATTTGTTTTCAAATATTTAGCACAGCTTTCAACAAGGCTAATCACGAAATTTCAAAGCAAAATTACCATAGACCACGTTAAGTTGTGATATTCAGTAGTTATGCATTACAAAAACATACCAACAACTTAAATCAAATTTATGCTTTACTCGTACTTTTTCAAGAAATGAACCAAACTTTAGTTAATAATGGCTTTGATGAAATTTAAAACATAAACAAGGTAGGTTTTTAAAGTGTAAGCCGAGTTTGTAGCACTACTAGTGGCAAAACATTAGAATACTTTACTAACATGCAATTATTACTGATACACTTGAGAGAAACCTTTTAATTACAATTTTTATCTATCTACTAAAAAATATAAATTCAAGCGTTTGTTAACAAAAGATCCTAGCAAAACAAGCTCACTGGAATATTTTACAACAACAAATTACACTCTATCTTTACTTTATTACATTGTGACGTCACATATATGCTTTCTGACGTCGTATGTAGCACCACCTTGTTATGCTGAACATCCCCTGCCCTCTTGAATAAAGTGGAGTACAATCCCTTGCAAGTACGAGTTTTAATAGAAACATATGTTACTGTAACAAAAAAAGGATAATGAATAATTTATCATTATTATTTTTATTTACACATATTTATGACCTACTTTTTATACCCTTACCCATACTTTAACATTAACCCTTACCCAAGTTTTAAAAGCTTTATTTAAAAAAAATGCTAAAGTTTAAAAACTTATACCAAAGGTTGAAACTACGAAGTTAACTAACTATTTAACAATTATAAAAACAAAGTAAAAGACATTAATAGCTTTCTATATCAAAAATTAAAAATAATAAGTTAGCAAAATTTAATTTAGTACACAAAACTTAAGTGTAAATAAAAAAAATATATAAAATACTTATTTGTAACTTATACCGAAGTTGAAAGTTGACTAACTGTCATTAGCGAAGACAGACAAGACGGAAAACAAAACCAATAAAATGAATAGCTTCATTCTAGTACAAGTTTTTTATGAATGTATCTAAAGCTTAAAGTTTTATATAGTTTTTATTTTTTTTAATAATGATAAACTTTGAAAACCTAAAAATAAAAACAGATTAACAAAATATTGTACTACTAAAAACATTTGTTATAATGTTTTATTTAAAATGAAAATTTCTTCTGCTCATTCAGCTTTTAAATCGTACAACTAAAACAATAAAACTTTGACTCACTTGTGTAAAGTTTAGTTCAATTAAGTATTTTTCTTTGTATAAAGTGTTAGTAATATTGTTTACAGTTACTATATTCTGTTGTTCTCAAAAACCAAGGGTTGTCTAAGTTTTTTGAGTTTGTGTGTGTGAGTTAGTTTTTTTGAACGCATTGTTTTGTAAGCTTTGAATGTAAAATATTTTTTTATATCAACTGTCAGCTATTTACATAGAATATATAGAAGGCTAAAATTGTTAATTAAATGTGGGTATAACTTAAAAATGTATACAAATTTTGCATAACAACTTGCAAAAATATAAAAATCAAAGTATAATGAGTTAAATTAAAGAAAAACATGTATAGACAAGTTTATTGTGGTTATATATCTCAGATTTAGATTTTAAAAAACCAATAGCTTGTTTCAGAAAATCAACAAGCTATGTAAGTTAACAAACTTGTATGAAAGTTTGAAAAGTTCAGACAAATTAGCATATTCAAGGGATAAATATATGTACATTACTTTTTAGTAATGAATGTTCTACAATAAAGAATTTAATAATTATTTCATTTATATTTTGATAATCCGAAAATTTTTCGTACACTAGGTTCTTAGACATAAATTTTTATTCTTTTTATCGTTCAGTAAACGAACAATTAGTTATTTTCGAATCTAATAAAAATAAATAAAGTTGATAGTTTACTTATAGTAAAACCAAGTGAAATTAACACTGAAAATTTTGCATAAACTTTTGAATTAAATATTTAGATTCAAGCTATTAAGTTATTATGTTTTAAAAATTATCAACGTTTTCTGAACAAACCTTTTTACACTTACTTTCAAATTAAAAACAAATGGCTAGCAAATAAAATAGATTTCGTACAATTTTCGTGTATTGGTACACAGAAAAAACAGTATAACTGTTTAGTAAAACTTAAAAAATACATAAAGTGATAATTTTATTTATATATTCTGTAAAAACTTATAAAAAAACAGTCATTATGTTGTTACTTTGTAAAAAAAATCTTTTAGTAAGTTTTTTATGTTAACCAGCAAAAAATTAAAGGTTTGATCACTTGAAATATAAAAATCTAAGTTTTAGAAAAAGAACTATAGATAAACATTTAAGAAAGAATCAGCAAATCGTTGCTTAAGTTCAAGTATAAACCTGGTATTTAATGTAAAAACCTTGTTTCTAATAAAATACTTTACTTTTAATTGATTGTTTTATGACTAAAAATTAAAAATTTAATGATTAAAAATTTATGTGCATAGCTCGTAAGAAGCTATACAAGAATGTGGTGTACGATTTGTAAGCAAAAGGTTCCTTTGTATACCAAGTCTTTAGACCAGACTTTTTAAGCGCTTTTTTTATCTTTCAATAAACAATATTATGTGGTGATACTATTTTTATTTTGCAAACAATTAAATTTCTATTAAGTTTCGCCTTAACAAAAAAATTACTTCAATATAAGTAATTTAAAAATATTATAACGCATACTGATCTAAGTTTAGGAAACTTTATTTATTAAAATCGCTATATTTAGGCCATACTTAAATTTTAGGAAATGCTTTTATTAAGTTTATTTTGTACTATCAAAGTTTTTGAAAAAAAAAGACGCTCAAAATATTTGGTTTTAGGACCTAGTGCACAAAATACCTTTCGGTTATCGAGTCTAACACCATGGGTACCTTTAATGTCTTGTCCAGGACAAGTATGTTGTATACTTTTTTTATTATATAAAACATCAGTCTTAGTCTTTTTTTTGTTACTATGAATGTTTTTTACTATTTATTGCTATCGAAATAAAACTGTTTAAAGAAGTTTATCACAAAAATAAATAATGATAAATTCAAAAACATGTTTTACAAAAACTTTCAATTTGTTTAGTACTGTTATTAGATTTGTTTAAAAAAATTCCCATACGTGCATATTATAGGAATAACTTAAGTTAAATTTTATCATTATCCACTAATTGTTTTTAGTTTTAAAATTCGAAACTTTTCCTAATGTTCCTTCACACTTCATTTTATTGTTACTTTAATTATATTATATTCAATTTGTGTTACTTCCTTAGCTATACATTGTTATTTTGTTGATTATACATTTCAACCACTAGAGCTGTAAAGAGCGTTTGTTATACCACTAGAGCTGTAAAGAGCGTTTGTTATGATGCTCAGTCAGCTGTTAAATAAATTGCAATTGGCCAAAACAAAATTCTATTCATGAGAGTTTTCCTTTTTTCTTTTCAAAAAGTATATTAGATGCTGTAAAGTACTAAGACCAGTACTAAACATAAATTTGTTGGTTTGAAAGATGGGGTCCAACTTGACTTCTTGCTACAGATGTGAAAGATCTGAACTGCACTCTGATGGAAACAAAAATAACTGTAAGTGCATTTTCTTACTTGAGAGAATTTGTCTACTAATTTTCTTTTTTTTTAACTTTTAAATTTCTATTTTTTACCGTGTAAGAAAATTTTATATTACAAAATTATTCTTAAACACAGTTTTTATATAAGGTTTCATTGTTTACAAAAGGCATGCATATAAGTAATGATTTTAAACAAGATTTTAATTTTATTTAATAATAAATGTTGCTGGTAAAACTAGTAAAATTATCATTTATGTTAATATTATTTTATATCTTAAAAGTTAACTAAAAATAATATTGTTGTTTTTCAACAAAAATTTTATGATATCATTTTAGATTTTGGTTTTATCTTATTGTACTAACTATTTTCATTTAAAAACGTAGTTTAGATTCATAGAGTGTAAAAATTTAGGACGTATATTTATTTTTAGACTGTAAATAATAAATTACAAATGTTTTTATGACAATACAAGTGACAGTGACCACACAACTGGATTGTTGATTTATTTTTGTCACAGTGTTGGCAAATACTTGCTTTGGTTGAGCTTCATGATTTTCCTACACTTTTGGTTTTTAGCATTGAGATTTTAACCTTGTGAGTGTTTGCCAAATGCAGGTCACCATGGGATTTTTTTTCAGTTAAATAAATAGTTATTTATTTTTTTTTGGTTAGTTAAATGTTAATTTTAAAGGGGCAGGTAGAATTACAAGTGATGACAAGTTGTTTGCTTGACCTTCATAAAACGTTTGTTGTTGTAAAGGGAAGAGGAAGTCTGATGTTTTCCTATCATAAAAAAATTATTATCTGAAAAATTGAGCATATATGTTAATCTTTTTTCTTAGATGCTACAAATACTCTTAGGCCATTCAGAAAATAAAGTAATTACTTATATCTTTGAAAATTTAAATTCATTTTTTATACACTAAATTAAACACTACATTTACAAGTTTAAATTAAAAAAATATAACAAAAATAAGTTTTTAAATAAATTTAAATGATACTTATTTAAATTTTAGTCATTATCAAAAAAATAGTTGAATAAAAGTTATATTATTGTATATAATAAATTAATTTATATTTTGCTTCATAGATGAAAATTTATTAAGGAAAACTCTTAAAAGTTTACTTAAACTATGTGCTGCCCCTCAATGTACTTTTAAGTGTTCAACAACTTTAATAAATGAATTTTTTACTTTAAAGTTATACAGAAAGAGCCAAAAATTAAAATCTAATAATTAATTTTATGTTAAAACTTTAAAAAAGCAGTTCTCTTGGTATTAAAGACATAGGGGGTGTCAAGGTATTTCAAATAAAAGCTGAACTGAAATAATTAAGAACACTTTGCAGAATTAAGAATATTATTTAACTATTGAGATATTGTAGTTTTTGAAAAAAAAATCTTTTAACAATTGTAGAGACTGCAATTTTTTCATAGTAAGTTTTTTCTTTATTTTGGAAATAAAAACTTATTTAAAAAAAAGAGTTTTAAAATGTTTGAAATAAATGACAAGTTGAATTTAAAAATGATATAAAAAAAAAATCGGAATAAAAAAGTATTTAGATAACTTAGAATATTTTCAATATTTATGACCATACCTAGGAAGTTTATCTAAGATTAAAAAACGCAGGAGTATATAGAAATATTCATATTGGTTAGATCTTTATAAATAACCTACTTGAACTTACCAGCTTTGAAGCTCTACCATAAATTATTTTGAACTTATTTTGTAAAAAGGTAAAAAATCTGTATGGAAAAGATAGAGCACTTAAAAAAAAACTAACTTGACAAAAAGCAGACCTTCTATTGCCTTAATCTTTTGTACAATTGATACTTCTTCTCTAAATAGAATTTGTAATTAAGCAAAGAAGTTTTTGAACTCTTTAGAAAAAAAAAACAATTAAAATAGTTAAATTTCTAATTTAAAAAACATAAATATTAATCAAAATTTTAAAACTATATCTTATATTTATTTAATACTTTGAAGGTAAAGCAAAACATGCAAGCAAATATCAAGCAAGAAAAAGGCCCAAAAACATTTCCTTAGCAAAAGAAATATCAAGTGAAACTAACAAGTAAGAATGTTTTCAAAATTTTTGCAAGGAGTTTACTGGTTTTATAGGGTTTCTTGTGACTTTTTATTTCGATTAAAAATTAAAAGAAAGTTAACTTGTTAAAGATTGCACTAAATAAAGACTCAAAGTTTTACTTATTTTATCATATTTTTAAAATGTTTTAAATATATTTTTGTTTTCTAACTAAAAAAGAAAAAATCTCATTGGCTGTGTATAAGAATTATACTTGTAAGCCTCTTATATATATTTGTTTATTAATTATACTCTGAGGTTTTACACTATCAATTAATTGTTGTGAAATGAATGCTAAAATAAAATTCTACTTTATTATTAAACCTAAAAAATTTGTATTTTAATTTATTCTTAGAAAATTTCTTTTTCAACTTAAG
Source organism: Thalia democratica (assembly GCF_965202585.1). Taxonomy (NCBI): domain Eukaryota; kingdom Metazoa; phylum Chordata; class Thaliacea; order Salpida; family Salpidae; genus Thalia; species Thalia democratica. The sequence continues at coordinate 47,204 of NW_028139400.1, read as the reverse complement.
AAATAAGTCTTTTCATTAAATTAAATTTTAATTTTTTAACAAGGTAGTAAATTACAATTATAAAACAAAATTTCACAAACTTAACAAAAATACAAAAATTATGAAACAATAAAAACTAATATATAGTAAAACACTTTATGAAACTTGCTATTACACTGGTAACAGAAACAAACATAAACTTTTTGATTATAGGCAGATATTATTTGATAACTCTTGTAAGGTTTTTATTTTGTAGTAGATTGCAGAGTATATCTATTGATTTTTATTATTATTTTAATATTTAAAAGTTTATAATTTATAATTAAAGAAAATTAATAATATAAGCTTAACAAGTACTCTTTTGACAAGTATAACAAATTTTTGGTGAGCATGTATTTTTGAAACTTTTATTCATAAAATATAGTTATAATGTTGTGTGGTATTAGATTTTTACTTACTTCCTGTAGTATACTAATGCTACATCAATAGATTGGTATGTTGCTAGTAAAAAATACCTAATTAAAAGTTTAAATACACCTATAAATATCATACAATCACATTAGTTTTCAATAATTCATTTCAATAATTTCAATGGAAATAATAACACAAAAAAAATTACCTAATTGTCTGTAGTCATCAAAAAGTTTACAAACACAGTTAAATTGTTTTTATAATACAAACTGTTAATAAAAACTGTTTTACTCAAAATTAATTTATACTGATGACAACTTTATAAACCAATTCAAAAGTCATCGAAAAAACTGAAGAAACAATTTCCAAAGCTTTAAAGACATGAATATAGAAAAAGTAAATAAAAATTAATTTTTTAGCACTTCGTTCACACTACATGGGGTGCACAAAAACTCCCCTGTCACGCCCCCAAACCCGCAGTCAGGGACAACAACAACAAGAAGGACCACATAGCAACTGATCACCATGGTAACAAGACAAAGCAAAACAGTGGGGGCGGTTTGGAAGACTTGTTTGACAGGTACACATATTACTTAAAAAATTGTTCAAAGTTTTTTGTTTTGATTCAAAGCTATAAAGTAAATTTCAAACCGTGTTTTACTTATTGATAAAATAAATTTTCTTATGGTTTTTTTTAATCAAGAATTTATGCAGCTTTAAAATTTTTTAGAACAAAGTTAATGTCTATAATCAACAAAAATAACTTTAAATTTCATATTAGTTTTAATTTATTGTAGCAAAATAAGTTGGCTTTCATATGCTTTTTTTTTTGGTTTATTATTTAAAAACAATAATTACTTGTGGAAGGCTTTAAAACAAGGCATATAACAAAGTTTTTAAAGAAAAAAATTAATGTCTTTTAAACTACTTACAAATGCACTCTAACAGATACAAAGATGAAAAAAAGAGAAAACTTGATCGGGGTTGACGGAATCATCCTTTTGTGTAAAGACTTGGAATTGGAACCCCACTGATTTATTGTCTTAATCATTGCTTGGAAGTTCAAGGCTTCAGTGCAGTGTCAATTCACAAGGTTTGTTTCATTTCTTTTTTGGTTTTTTACATTCTAATAAAAATTGCTTAATCTATGTATACTCTTTAAAGAGACCTTTTTAAAGCTTTTTATTTACACAATATCCTGTTCAATGTACTGTCACAAGGTTATTATTACATTTACTTTGTTGTTTCTGTTTATATTTTTAGTTTTTTTACTAAAATTTAATTTGTACACTTTTATTCTTAGTATTGTCCTAAAATATTCATTTTAATTTGAAGTGTTTTTCTGATACATTTTAAATACTTTGTCATGAATGTTTTTTATATTTTTTTGAATTGTTTTAACTTTTTACATCAAATTATCTGTTTTTAATTATTTTAAAAAAGTACCAAAAAAAACTAACTTTTTTTTTTTTCCTATTTGACTAGTTATTTATAATGTACTTACGATAAAACATTTATGTAATTATAAACCAAAGTGTAAACTATGATTTGAATTTTTCTACTACATAGTGGTATGATGTGTATAAACTGGTTGTTGTTTTTTATAGATGTTGTAATCTTAAACGCAGTTTTTATTTTTAACATTTTTAGAATTGCTAATTCCCAGCACAAAATGTATAAAGCATTGAAATTATTATCACTTAGATCATTTTTTAGCAGGCAAGCTTGGTCTATTTTACTTTTTAATATTATGAAGACCTTATAAAAACTATAAAAAAGATAGATTGAAAAAATATTTTTTAATGCAATGTTCACTTAAATATTTATACCAAATTATAATTTTTACCAATCAAACAAACAGGAAAGAATTTATGGAGGGTTGCAAACTCCTTGAAGTCGACTCTATAGAATCCTTTAAATCTAAGCTACCTCAATTAGAAGAAGATGCTGTTAGGCCTGCAAATTTCGAAGATTTGTACAACTTCAACATTCCAATACTCCCTTGATATTGAAACCGTTAGTGTTTTATATACTATTTACTCTTATACTGTTGTTACAAACAACTTATAAATTAAAGCTTTACAACACTAGTGACTTTTTTATTTTGAAATTTAATTGATATTCAAACCATAAAATTTACTGTTATAACACTTTTACTTGACTAACATAATGTTTATCATACCTAGCATTAAATGTGAAAAAACGAAGGAACTTACTTATATTTTATTAATTCATCTGGTTTATAGTACAATGTTATTTTACTTATTTAGTTTTTTATAAAGTATTTGTTTCAAAACGTAAATATTTTAATATGTTTACAGATAATTTTGTTTATATGTCAAATCTGATTAGTTATTTTGTATGTCATAATCTTAAGACTAAGTTTACACTGATTACGACATAAACATTTTTAAGCTTTAAAGTCTGTATAAGGAATTGGTCTGTCAAAATTGATTAATATTAAAGTTTAGTTATGATGAAAACTAATAAAGATCATAGAAGCTTTCTGTTAAAAATGTTTACAGTATTTTTTATTTTTTATTTTTGCAATCCTAATCTGTCTAAGCTTTTACGACAAATGCTGTAAAAGTAGTTCAAGTTTTATGTGTCAAGTAATGTTAAATTAGTTCAAACGTTTTGCTTGTAGTTATATAAGTTTTTTTACGAAAACACTTTGTATGACATGCGTAGTAAGTAAAAAAATTATATTTAATCAGTCGACGTTTGTTCGAAAAGCCTTGTTTAAACTTTTCTCTTTTAAGACAATTATTGTCGAAACAAACGTAAAACATCAAAACTACCATGTATAAGAAGAAACACTTTTTATGACGAATTCAATTAGCAAAGAGCATTGCTTTTAAAATCATTTGAAATTAGCAAATCTCTTTTCTTATAAACCTTTTCTGTAATATTTCTTCGACAATATAATCAATACTTGCCAACATACTCTTAAACAATGTTTATGCCAATACAAAAAAAAAATCCTTTTTAATTTTTAATAAGCTGGGCCGAATTATACCTTTTGTCGGTTTGAAAACCCTCAGAGATATTTTAACCATATTTTTGCTGATATAATAAGTTGTGTAAATAAGAATCGATAATATGTTTTTGTTAGAGAGAAGGTAACATATGTCGTTAGCATTAAAACTTATGTTCGAATGCGTACACCTTTGCTTAATAAGCATTTGCTTTTTATTTTCAACGATGTTAAAGCATTTAAGAAGTTTTGTCATTATGTGGTGTTAGGTTTGTTAAATATAGCCATAAAAATTTATCATTTTGAGAAAATATTACTGCAAAACAAGAGTTTTGTTTACTTTATCAAACGTATGATATACTTTGTTATAAAAATAAAACAATGTAATTTTTTAACTGTACATACATTTTACATAAATAACATAAACAATGAATGTAAAGTGTTACAAGAAAATTCTTGAACGAAAAATAGGTTTGGTAAAAATAATAATAGGACTTAGAAAGTATGCCTTGGGAATTTCCAATGAATTTTTTTGTTTTCAACGTTTTTTTATACAGGGTCAGCGAAATTTATCAACCGACGTTGCAGTTCAAATGTGGAGTATAGTGTTTACAAACAACAAGCCGTTCATATTGGATGACTGGATTATCTACCTCAACGAAAATAAAGTTTGTTTGAAATTCATTTTTTCTTGCTTTTTTTATGTTGAAAAAATAAAATCACTCTAAAGCAGTGTTTCCGAACTTAATGTCATAGTTGTGCTTATTAATTAGTTATTTTAAGTTTTCCATTTCTTGTTAGTTATTGCTCCTCATATCGGCCACTTTAGGAAGCTCTGGTTTAAGGTTTTACCTCATAATGTAGCAAGCCAAATTTCTAAAACAGCAAGTTAAAGAGTAAAAGTTCCGAAATATTAAAAACGCCACCCCTCTTTCCTTTTTACTTTTTCCCCGACCGTCCATTTTTGGGAAGCTCTTTTTTAAAGACTTCTACCTCAATTTAAATAACTGTGTTTAAGTAAGTATTTTTATTTACTATAATAAAGTTAACACCATGTACCAAAATTAAAAGATTCCTGTAATTTTTTTTTAGATTAAATTCGGCATTATAAATATATATTTAGTTTATTTTCTAAAGCAATTTTTATAAAAAATTTTGAATTGAAAACATTTTTTTTTTAATGGTCCGTTTAGTTAAAATGATTTTAAAGTTCATACTTTAATAAAGGTGGTTTTGGTTTTTTAATAAAAGAATTTTAATTTTTAATATGGGTTGTATAAACTAAATAAACATAATTAAGCTTTGATAAATTAAATTGTAAAATTCTTAAAATTCGTGCTTAGTTTAAAATAAGCTTAAAATTATTACTTTATAGGTCTTCTTTAGTTGTATGTTTACAAAAAAATAAAGAAAATTAAAAATATCTGAAGTTGTGTTACAAAAGTAAAGCTAAAACATGTTTCTCAAAATACACTTTTCAAAGAATTTGATACTTGAAGTTTATTACAAAGATGTGAATTGAAATGTGTTTTGAATTTTTTCTTTAAAAATTGTTTATAAATTTTTCATAAAACTATCTAATAAATACGACAGCTTAATAAAAATTATGCCCATGGTTTGTAAGAATTTTAATATCTTGTTGGTTTAAAAATTGTGAATGAATACTTTTGAAATTTGACATAAAAGTTTTGTTAAATTAGAATGGTTTGCTTCGTTTTAGTTATATAAATAAGAATTTTGAAATTGAACAATAGAGAAAAATTAAAAAATTAAAAAAAAATTTTTTAACTAATACAGTATACTACCGCTTAAGTACGCACTTTTTTTGGTACGCATCACGCCTTAAGTACGCACTTATCCAGAAAGACAAAGTAAAGGATGTTATACTAGAACTTATAAGAAATTCCAGTTTTTTTGCCTAAATTTTCAATCATCAAGTTTTTCCAGATTATTTTATGTTTCCAGGTAGAATGGCCAACCTGCTGAGTTAGCCTGAGACTTTCACAAATTTTAAACTAGGGTGAGTAATCCTGAGTAGTCTAAAGTAACCTGAGATTGTGACAGTCCTGTTATTAAATGTTAATAAACTAAATACTTATGTAGTAGTTGCAGAAAAGTAAAAAGAATAATGATATATTTGAGCTGTAATGCTATAAAATAAATATAGATGACAAAGTTAAAAAACCTACAAATACAAAATAGTTAAGTCATAAATTAATTTAAATGTACATACATCGATGTTTTGAAAATGTTTGGTAAACAAAATGTAGTTTGGTACTTTTGCTCTAACAAAACACAATGTAGCTTAATATTTTTTTTTAATCATTGACTGACATTGACTTTCTATATTAAATGTATGTATTAATTATGTAGAACTTTTTATAGAAAAAATAAATCATTTCAAGATTTATAAAAAAATTTTACAAATTAGAATTATGTATTAAATGTTATTTAAAATAAAAAGACTTGTTTGTTTGGCTTAATTATTTGGTGGCTAGTTGTAAGAAAGAAAACAAACAACTAAATTTCATACTATACTATGTCGTCAAAAAGTACGCACTACCCCGTGCTAAGTACGCACTTTTTGGTCGGGTTCAATTTGCGTACTTAAGCGGTAGTGTACTGTACTTTTATTCAATTTCTGAATTATCTTATATTAAAACGGAGTTTTTTTAAAACTTATCTTAAACTATTTTAAAAAGTAGATTGTTGCTAAAACTAACTTTGTGCTATTATTATATTAAAAAAACATCTTCTTGAATATACTTTCACTTTTCAAAAGTTTTTGTTTTAAAAAATAAATTTAGTTCATTTACAAGATAGTGTTTTGTAATTTCTAACAAGTCTGAAGTTTACAACAACAAAATAAGTAATTTACACCAAAATATTTTCATGTGAACAAGTTTATTAATTTAAAGGCGGAAACTACTGTCATTTATTTTCATGTTATATCTTAACAAAACACAGTTTTTTATCTAAAAATGCTTTTTTACTACATTTAAACCTTTGCGTGTTAGTTTGCAATTTAACATTTCTCGATAAACAAACCTTGTTTCCATATTAATCTAAAAAACATGAAAATAAATTCTTTTTAACAATTTATGTGTTAACATTTAAAGTTTTAAATAAGGTTTTAGAACAAAATTTTTAAATTGTACCAACAATGCGTGATAAATGTAAATATCATTTTATATATAAATATATATTATATATATAATATAAAATATCGTAATTATATTCTCATCTGACAAGACTGTTTAATAAAATAAAGTATTTTTAAATCTATCTTGTGACTAACATGCAAGTTGAAATAAATACAAGCGGTTAATTTTGGAACTGTTAAAATTTGATTGTTTCGACTAACTTCAGTAAGTTTTGTAATTACTAAATCTATTTTATTTGTGATAAATTATTTATTTGTAACTTTGTTTAAAAACTTTATCTATTATGTTTAATTTGTATCATTCCCGTTTATTGACAATTAACATATTAACGTGTTATTGTTAGTTAAGGAAACAATTTTACTAATAAAGTGCTTGTCAAGTTTAACACTTACTAGTCATTTTTTCGCAAAATAAAATGTAACCTGTTTTTAAAGCTAATTTTGTTTCTAATAAAATGAAAACCTGTTCAAAATTTATATTGGGATTCATTTGATATGTTTTTTTTTGTAATTGAAAAGTTAATTATGATGCAGAACATTAAAAGCCAGAAAAGTAGTTATGAGCGAAACCATATAATTAAAAATGAAGTGTTTTATATAAATTTAGTTAAGATGGATGTCTTTTCGGAGTAGTGCAATACTTAATTAAAAAAATGAGTTTAGTTGTATATTTTAAAAATTTGTAATTTAATTTTAAAAATAAAAACCGTAAAAAGACAAACGTAATTTAATTAATTGCGAACCCAAATCTTTGAACTATTTTTGTTTTACAATTGACTGGAGGAAAACTTGAAACTTATTTTAGATGAAAAAGTTGTTTTTTAATTTATTTTAGATTTACGTTAACTGAAGTTTAAATACAAAACACTATGAGAAATTTGCCGATAAAAAAAAAATAGATGCTTAGCCTGAAACTTAAAAATTATAGCTGATATTTTGTAAGAAAAAGTGTTTACAAAGCACCAACGCTATATTAGTTAAAAAAAAGTAATTCATCTCGAAACAGTAATATTTGATTTTATTTTTTGCTGAATGCAGATGTTTAGACTTTGAATTCAATTTTAAAACAAATTGTCTCAGTAGAAGTTAAGTAGCGACTACTATTACATTTCAACTTTATTAAAAATAATTAATTAAAGTACAAGTTCTTCATTAATTTAGATCCAAAAGTTTTTAATTATTTCGAAAAAAAAATTTCAGGAAGTTTTTTTTTTAAAAACAAATACTTTTTCGATAAATACCACAAAAAGCGTTTTAGTGAATTATAACCGTTTTAATAAGAATAATAATATTTTTGTAATAATAGTTTATAATGATTATTTTGTGAATTGAATTGAAACAAAGTTTTATTAACTATTGCTTTTTTGCTGATTATGTGTTTTTTATAAAAGTTTAAAACAAACAAAATTGAATTTTCCTATATATTAAGGTAAACATTTTTCGAAAGCATTTGGTTTATTGAAAAGTTTTCCTTTTATAGAAATTCTAATTCCAATATAGAATATTTGTTATAGTCATTTCTCATTTAGTTCAGTAAAAATTGTATAAACAATGTATCTAAGAATACATTAGTTTCCTTTCTTTTACTTAAATTATTTTGTTGTGGAAAACTTTCAGTTTAAAAAATTAAGTGATGTTTTGAAAACTTATATATTGTTTTGAATAAATCAAGTTTGCTATATACTACAATAAACTATACTTGATATTTTGTTTAAATAGTCATGATGTGAAATCTTGTTTTCGATATTTTTTATTTTAATGTGGCATTAGTTTTATAATGATGTAGTTACTTTGTATTAACAACAATGGAACTTTTTTTTGTGATTTATAAAAAAGAAGAAAACTTAGCTTAATATCTGTAAAGATACAATACTTTGCTAGAATATTTCTTTTACTTTATCAAAACTTGAAACTTAATTTTGAAGTGTAATGTAAAAATGATATTTGTAACATGTTTATTATTCTCAAAATCTGAAAATCTAAAAAAATAAAATCTTATCATTACTGAATTGTTGGCAGTTTAAGCGATAATAATTTATTAGTTTCCAATAATTAATAAGAATTTAATGTGATTTTATAAGTTTTTATTTTAGGTAAATGATGTTGATAAGTAATATGAGCGTAATACTTTATGCTATCTAAACTTAAAAAAAAAAAGTTTAATTCAAAAATAAAAATTTATAGTTTACACTTTTATAAAGTGCTTCTTAAAAATAGTTTTAAACACAATTTTTAATTATAGCAACAGACAATAATTTTGTTATATTGTGGACTAATTAGTTTACATTTTAAGATGATTCGATAAATTAGTGTTTAGTTTAATATTTTATTTTGGTTATTCAAAGGTACGTCGTGTTACTAACATATGTTCTAGCTAACGTAAATATAAGCATTTTAATTTTAGAATATTTATTTTCTTTTTATCCTAATAAATGAAATTTTATTTAATTAGAAAATATATGGAATTTCTTTTATTCTTGAAAATATTTTTTTGTAGTGTTAGTTTTTTTTCTTCTACAATAATGTACAAGCTTTTTTGACATTCGTTAAGAAGGGTAATAATTTTATTAATGTTTAGTGCTTATGGTTTAAATAAATTGATTATTTTAAATAGTTTTTACTATAACTCTAGATAAAACTGTTTAACTGTTTTAAAGATTGCATATGTTTAAAAATTTTAACTTATTTTATTTCCTTAATTAGAAGTTTATTTTTAATTAAAAACATAGGTTTGTTTTACTAGATAGTTGTTATTACATTTTAGTTTTATTAACTTTTATCCTTTTGTTAAATTGCAATAGTTTGTTAAAAATCAAAAGTTCTAACTTGAAAATCATTTTATAAGATTACTTTTAAGTAAGCTCCCAATGTAACTTTATTCTCATATAAAATTATATCTATACACATAACATGTTAGTTTGCAATTAAACTCTAATTAAACACTTGTTTATAAATAAAAATGTTTTTAAATCAGCTTTTCAAATATAATGCAAACAAAATGTTAATACTAACGGTTTTATTTTGCAATTATATTAATGTTATTTCTTTAACTAATTTGTGTTAAAACCTTAAGATATTGTATTTGTGTGATTAGTTATTTCTTGCAGTTTGATTTAATAATTAATGTTTTAAGTTTTGTTATTAATCATTTTATAATTTATTTCCTACCGTATATATAGAAAAAAAACTGATAAGATACACTGTTTTCTTTAGCTTTCTGCTTACTAGCAATCTTTTTGTTTAAAAAAATTACATTAATTTTGTTTCATAACGTGAAAAGTTGTCTCAAAAATTTAAACAAAGATCAATGAGTTGTGCTTATTTCGTTTTGAAAACTAATAAAGTTGCAAGGACATTATAAACCACAAAAACAGCTATAAGCATAGTTATATAATTAAAAATAAAAGCTATATATAGATTTGACTAAAAAGCATGTTTTTTGATGTTTTTGACGGAATGTAATAATTAATTTAAACACTGGTGTTAAGTATATGTTTTTACTAGTCTTTAGTGTTTTTCAATGATAATGACCGCAAAAATCGCAATCTAATCACTTTTTTGACACAAAGCTATAATTAAATATTCTGTTCTCAAGTTACAAAACTAGCTAAAAATTAAAAAAAAGACATACTTGATGTAGTAGGGTGTGTGTAAAACAAAAAATCTGAAGTTTTCAATTAATTATGGTAATAGGTTTAAATAAATAGAATACAAAACCGTTTTGTCATAAAAGAAAGTGTTTTTCTTGGGTGGTAAGCTAAAAAAGATAGGCACAAATTAACTTATAAAGTAAACAGGAACAAAAGTTTTTGTTTGATCATTTGCAGTTTTGCTACCTATGTATTCCTTTTTAAAAATAGTTTCAAATGAAATACCTGTTTTAAAAAAGAAATATAGGTATTTTAAAGAAAAAAGTTATGCATATAAAAATTACAAAGTAGTTAAAAATTTGATTACATTAACTTACTTTTATAATTACATTGTAAAATGGTGTTTAAATATTCAATTTTTTTTGTAACAAAAAAAAGTTTTGTTAGATGTTATTTTTCACCTACTTTTAGAATACAATATATCCAAGACTGCTTAGTATTTATGAATATCTGCTTGTCTTTTTTCACACAATAGTGGCTATAAGATACTTTCAATATAAACGGTATAATTTTGAGCACTTATGTACTATTATTAAGGTTAGTAGTACTTTAATAAAACAATTTATAATGTTTCTACAGTTAAGCAAATATATATGCATTTTCTTATCTTTTTTATGCAATTTTATCATGAAACAGCTTTAATATAACCTAGGTTATTTTGTTATCATTGTTTTGGTTAAATTTAGTTCGTCAATACTATAAAAAGTGAAATTTTATCTTTTAGTAAACAATGAAGTTCTTAAAATAGTTCTCAGATGATTTTGAATAAATTTAGCACTAATTTCACAATATGTTATACGTACCTATTATTAAAAACACTTGTTTATGATAAAGGTTAAACATTTAAAGGAGTATTTATAAAGAAATTTTACAAACTTGACAACTTAATAAATATTGTTCAAAAAATATGTATAAGAATGTTATTTAAACTTTAAATTAGTTTTAAAATCAAAATTTGAATACTTAGTAAACTTACATTATTACTTACTATTGTAGAATAAAACGTTTTAAATTTTATGTAAGTTTAAATTTTTGGATTTTTTCTTTTGAACTAAATTGAGGTATGTTGATAAGTAGTATTGATGCAATTCAATTTATAGTGTCTAAACTAGAACAATTACTTTATATATAAAATCCATAATGATCATTAAAAGTATAACTCAAAAACATGAATTTGTTTTCAAAAATCTTTTGTTTTACACCATTATAGTATTAATGCAAAATACAATACTGTGCTGAATTGCGGACTAATTCAATTAAAGTTAAATAAGTTTTTATGAAGAAAATGTTTACATTATTTTTTTTGTACGTTTTAAATATGTCTTGAAACTAACATATGGTATAAAGTTGCGAGCTTACGCAGATAATGTAAATTTAAACTATTGATTTTATTTTTACTAACTAAACTTTAATTTAATTAGTACACATGTAATTTGTTTTGTTGATGAAATGTCAAAAAATGTTCTAAAATGTTTAAGTTCGTTTTTGTAAATTAATTTTTTCATTTATAATAATTTAAAAGGTTTTTTTTGTTTTCACAAAAATAATTTATTGGTTATGGTTTTTATTACTAAATTAATTTAATACTTGAAGTATTTTTCACACAAGAATATAAAACGTGTTAATTAGTTTTAAGTTTTGTTAAATGTATATAATTTAAGCCGTTGTTTGGTCAATTAGTTATAACTCTAAAAAATCTTGCTGTAAGTTTAATATTCAAAAAGTAGTTAGACTTCAAAAAACAGTTTTATAAGTAAATTCTTTAAGCTTTATATTTTTTATACTTTAAAACATGTTAAATTTAAAGCAGCATACACAAGTGAAGCAATTAAGCTGTAATTTAACACGTTTGTATAAATAAAAAAGTTTATTTTTATGTCGCTAACATGCATGCTAATCTATAATAAATTTTGTATTTTGAACTGTTAGGTTGTTAGTGTTTTAAGATTGACTTTTACTAAAATTGATGCATTTGCCTTTTATATAAAAGTTCGATCTTACATGATTGGTTTTTATGATTAAAATATAATTGTTTACAATGATTTCACGTACTTAAACTTCGTTAATTATATTAAAACAATTTTATCAGAATGTTAGTTAGTTTCAAATTGTTAATTAGTAAGTAGTTTAATTTAAAACACATTTTTTGCTTGTAGTATATAACAACAAAAAAGCTACTTTTCATAGCTTTTAGTTATCAAAAAAAAAAAATATTATTAAAAATTTAACATTTTAAAGTAATATTAAATGATCTAATTTTTTACAAGCTATATACAAATTTTAAGTTTTAAAATTTAAAAAGTTAAGAAAGTTTTCATTTAAAACAACAAAAACTTCACAAAAAAATCATTAATTAATTATGTCAATTAAGAATTTTTTTGTTAGCTGGTTAGAAAAATAATTATGCACAAGCTAATTTATAAAGTAAACAAAAACAATAAAGTTTTTCTTTATTTTGTTGAAGTTTTGCTAATTATGCCTTACATTGGTTAAAGTTTTGAAAAGTTTATAAACATTTAGAAGTTAAGTTTATTATGTATCAGTTGAATAGTAGCTGTATTTCAAAAACTTCAAAAAAAGTGTACTTGTTTATTTAAAGCTTACGTTTGAAATCATAGCGATAATTTTTTTTTAAATCAAACGTAATTACTTTAAAAGCTATATCAGGTTCTGTATTAATGGTGGTTTTTGTTATTTATTACTTTTTAGTAATTAGTGTATTTATTATACTTTTGAAAATGTAATGTTTTATTAGTTTTAATGTAGCTTGTATAAGAATATGTTTATTTTTAAGTAGTGTTTTTATTTTGGCTAGTAGTAATTTATATCAGGCTTTCCCAAACCTTTTTCCATAAGGCCCCCTTAAAGGAAATAAAATAAAAGCTATGGCCCCCTCCAACAAGATGTGTCTAGAGTAAGTTTATTTTACACTTCACCATCAACTCCAGAATATCTAGTATAAGTTTCAAATTATGGCCCACTGCGGCCCCTTTACAACCCATGCCCCCTAAATTTCTGTAATATCATAATTTAGGAATCCTTGGTTTATATAAACAAAATTGTAATTGTAATGTAATTAACTAATCTTTTGAAATTACAGGTTTTAAGTTTACTCAATTTTACTATTTAAAAAAAAATGTATTTATTTTTTTTCCAACTATTATTTGTTAGATATACATATATATTTTTTTTTTACAAGTAAAATACTAAATTATTTTTTATCGAATTTTCATAAAGTAATCTGTTAGTTTGGTAGATGTTTTTCTAAAAATTTACCACAGTAAATTATCTTAAAACAAGAATTAATTTACTTTTAATATTTCTTAAGTTTATATACTTTAGATGCTAAACTTTCTTTATTTGAAAAAAAATTGTCAAATAAAAACTGAAAGCTCTACTATGTACAACTAGTTTAGTTTTTCAGGTAAAATAGATTTTAAATCATCTAATGTAAATTAGACATATTTTGTATCATTTTTACAAATTAAATTATTTTTTTTACATCAATTTACATTTCTATTGTAAATACCGGATTTTCTATTCGATTAAATTTTGTATTGAATGTAACGTACTTAAAAATATTTTTTTTTAAGAAAAAAAGTAGTAATGTTCATGTTTGTATAAATTTTTAAACTTAAGTTTGATTTTAGTTGAGGCGACTTGACCGATTATAAAAGCATTAAGAGTTTGTTTTAACTTAAATTCATGTTCTATTAACTTTTATATAATTTAATTTAGATAAAACAATCAACTTTAGAAGTTTACAAAGAAAGCTAATCATTAAACTTAGAAAAATTAGAATTAAAAATTTAGTTCTATGATTCAAAAATAACTTTCATTTAATAAGTTTATAAAGAAAAATAGCTTTTGAGGCCACATTGTATTTGCAATTAAATTTTATTAATCACACTTTTACTCTTTTAGTTTAAATCAAATATTTAATGTTAAGTGTGTTTCCCATCACAAAAAGTTTTGGTTTACTAAGATCATTTTTGCTTAGATTCAAGCAAAAATGCTTTGTATAAACTAGTTTGTAAATATACGATTATTTACCTATATAATTTTTTTATACCTATTAAATAACAATTAATGTTTTTCAATAATAATTTTATTTTTTTTCACTGCAACTCATCAGAAACTTACTGTAGACATTTGAAGTAAAACATATTAGTGTAAAACAATAGTATTTTTAACTAAAAACGATAAACTTTAGAAAACTACTTAAGTAATTAGATTGTTGTGGAAAACTAACCAACATTTTTTTTCTTTTTTACACTTTAATATAAGTCTGGTTATATGGAAAATACTTTATAAGCTTTTTATTAAAATTAGTTGTGGCATAGTATTAAACTGTAATAAAAGGCATGTAAATAATTTAACTATTTTTTTAAACTGCATAAATGTGATTATCTTATCAAAAACTATGTTCTAATCTTTAATCTGATTGCAACATACTTTTTTTTAAATAAATCAAAAATACGTGTATTATTTTTCTCCTTTTATGGTATTCAACAACAAACAATAAATATAAAATTTTTAGTGTAATCAAGTCTGTTTCCTATAATAAAACGTCTTTTTCGTATTTTTCTTTAAAACTTACAGAAGAATATAAGATTATAAAAAATATATTTTATTTTTATCTGTAAAAATGCTTCTGCTTTTTTACTAATCTTGGTAAGTGCTAAATGTTTTTTGCTGATGGTGAAGGCTTTTTTTTTGCTAAAATGTTGTTGTACAATAGGTGCCGGTGTTATATTAGGTTATAATAAACATTTTAAATATAAGTTGCATTTGCTTCAAGTAGTATGTTTTAATAAATTTTCTTAAGCAAAATTTTTTTTTGTAAAACAATTTTATTAGACTTCCATGATATTGCTATTTTTTTGAATTTCAACGTGTCTTGTTTATAACTCAGTTTAACTTTTGAAATGATAGTACAAAATGTTATATTAAAATGTTTTAAAATAGTTTTGTAAGTTTGAACTCGTTTTCATAATTTTTAAGTAAAAAAGGGCCTATTATAAATAACTGTATAGATAAAACAAAAATATGTATCAAAATCAGTTCAAAAAAAAAACTATTTAAAAATAATAAGTGACTTGAAAATTTAAAATTATTTAGAAAAATAATTGATCATAAAGTTTTATAAAGTAAATTAGCAAATTATAAATGTAATCAAATTGAAGACTAACTTGCTTTGATAAAGTTTATAAATAAAAAGCTTTTTTGTGGTAACATTACATTTTAATCAATAAAATTTATTAAGCATAATTTTATGTTTTATTTTTACTTCATTTAACTATATTTAACAACAAAAAGCGTAAAAAGTCGCAGTGCAATTAAATTTCGATTTGTCACGTTCGTATAAATAAAACGTTCATATTTGTCTGACTCCTAACATAATGTATAAAGTTACAAATGTGAATATAAACGGTGTAATTTTCAACAATTATGTATGTTACTTGTTTTGACTATATGACATTTTAATACTTTCATTTTAAAAAAGTTATATACATATTGTAAACTTTTTGTTTTGAAGTTTGCTTTATGATGTTCCCTTAACTTCACTGGTCGTATGTATAGTTTAAAAATAATTGAAATTTTACCTTTTCAAACTTCAACAAAGGAAATGTTTTTGTCTACATGCAAATAAGCTTTTAGTTTTAGACAACAAAATCTTATTACTTTTTTTTATAAACATTTTTTTAATAATATTTTAGTAGTTTAAACAGTTTAGTTGTTTAGAATTTTAGTTTGAATTTATAGTTTTTTATGTTATTTTGAACTTGAAATGTGTTTTTTAAGTAAATGTATTTCAAGTGTAAGTAAGTAGTTTTCTACTAAAAAAACTTGGTTTTACATATTGTTTTAAGAAGTAGTTGTACAAGATGTTAAAAGACATAATTTAAAGGTTTTTGCACATTTAAAAAAAACTGAAAAACTAAGTAATTAAAACACAAGTTATTTTTATATTTACCTAAAACTTTTAGAAATCTTTGTTTTTTTAATTTCTTTATGTTTTAGAAACTTAAATAATAAGCGTACTAAATTACAATCACAATAGAAATAGTAATAATATTATAACAAAGTCGTTTTATTGTGTTTAGAAAAAATATGATATTTTAAAAAGCTTTACAAGGTTTTTTCAAAGAGAAAAAGTTAAATATGCATTTAACTACTTTGAAAATAAATAACTTTCGAAAGTAATGTTTTTTAGTTTCAAATCGTTTTATTGATTATAAAAAAATACTGTTTATTTTTATGATAAATGTTTTGTATTTTGTTACAAAGCAATTATTTATAACAAGGAATTAAATAAATTCTAAAGCTTAAAAGTTTTTTTTGCAACATTTTCAGTTATATTAAAACACTAGCGTGTAAGTTTAAAGTTAAATTGTAATTCAGCACTTCTCTTTAAATAATTTGGTTATTTTTGTATCAGTCTTGTGGTTAAACTTATATGTTATAAAGTTTAAAAATAACTTTATTATATACAAGGAGTTTGAACTGTTGATTTGTTATTGTTTAGACTAGGTAATTGAATTTGAAACTGCTTAAATAGCTATAATTGTGATTAGTTTAGTAAACGTCATGTGTTATGCTTGTTTTTATTTTATTTTTATCATTAGATATTTTTATAAACAATTTAAATACTAAAGTTGTATCCGTTGATACAAGATTACTTTTTTCTCCTGAGTTAGAAACTTTATTTTTACTTCCTATTTGAAGAAGTAATGTATTAGTGTTACAAAATAAACTTATCTAATACGAAAATAGCTATACGTTTTTTTTAAGTACATTATAGTTTTTCTTTACAATTTTTAATTTATATCTAATGTTTTACATCATTTTTCAAATAAGTTTTAATGTAGTTTTAGGTGTGGTTATTTATTAATGTGTGCTGATCTTTTGAAAATACAATATAAAATCTGTTGTTAACAACTGAAAAAGTTTTTGCGTTGAAATGGAGCATAAATTAACACAAAAACAGACCAAAAAGTTTTTATATTTCTCTTTTTTTTTTCGCTTAACAAGTTATCATTTCAAAATAAGTTTTAAAACCTGCTTTAATGGTCTCTTTTTCAACAATAAATAAAAAAAATTATAATAAAACTAATAAAACTATTTACAAATGTAATTTCATAAATAAAGTTTTTGCTTTTACATATTAGGTTGAAAAAACGACTGGTTTATTTGCTGTGTAATATTTAATAAAAAAATTAATAAAAAATTTATATTTATTGATTTCGATTTAGTTGTCAATTTCGATGTTACTATAGTTTGTTATTTACTTTTTAACAATGTTTAAAATATGTAAGAAATGCCTTTATGCCGGTTTAATCAAAGTTTCAAGTTTTGACAATGCTTATTTTAAAACTAACATGTATTTAATTTTACATATTATGTTTAATATGAAGTACGATATTTATAAATAATGAATTTTTTTTTCTGCTTAGACCTATTAAAATGTTATTGATTTAAAAGTAAATATAAAATTTAAAAGACTGCAGTATAGTAACTGACAAAGTTGACTTTCAGAAACATTATTATGTAAATTGTTAATAATACAACTTTATGTTAATAAATTTGACTAAATAATAAAAAAAGTCAATACAGTTTGTCTGAACCAGGAATTTTAAAGTTTGTTAATTTTTTACTTAATATTTTAGTATTTGATTATTTTAGTAGTTCTGTTGAATGCAACCAATATAAATGTTACCATATTTTAATAACTTTAAGCACAATATACATGGTATTGTAGAAATGCTCACATTATACAGATAAAACTCTGTATAACAATCAGAAATTTTGTTATGTAGGTTCACGTTAACATATTTGACTAAATTTATAAAAATTGTAGATGAACAGAGTTTTTCTTAATCAGAAATTTTAACGTTTGTTAAATTTTACTTAATTTTTTAATGTTTCAATAATTTTGAGTCAAAATAATATCATACTTTAGTAAAGTTTGTTATAAAAAAAATAAAACTTTCACAGATAAACAGAGTTTCACGTGATACTTGGTCCATGTTCCTGGTGCTGTCGTCAGAAATCAGCCATTGTGACGATTATCACAACTATGACGTCACATACGCCTGGCCGAGCGTGTTCGACGAATTTGTCACCAAACAGTTGCAAGTTCGTTTGGATAATTGTTTTTTTTTTATATTTACTTTTTGAAAAACAATTTAAAAGTTTGATATGATTGTTTTTTTATAAAAGTAAATTTTTGAACATTTATTGACATAAATAATTAGGTTAGAGTTTTTTTTACTCAAAAGTTTATTAATTACTACGGTGTAAGTATTTATATAGACTTTTTAATATAAACTTACAAGATTGTTTGAAACATGTCTTTTTATTAGATAGTTATTTAGTTTCAAATACTAGTTGAGTTTTATGTTTTATTGATATTCCAACAGTTATGAGTAAGTATGTAGGTAGAAAGGTACAAGGTGTAGGTAGCAAGGGTAACGGATAAACAGGGTTGCTACAAATTCAGGAAAATCAGGAAAAGTGCAAAAAAAGCCAAACGTCAAGAAAAATGGGGGTTTTTGAAAAAATGTCACGAAAAGTCATAAAACTTGATATTATTGTGTTCTCAATAAGAAAGTTTATCATGACTGTACTTTGCTAATGTTATTTTCAAAAAAAAAACTGCTTTGCAATTTTTTTTTTCAGGGTCTATTTCAGGGTTTCCCAAACTTTTTGCAAATGGCCCCTTCAACAAGATTACTCATAAACTACGATAAAAAACACCAAAGACCTTTTTTTTTGCTCTTCATCTGCAACTCAAGAATATCTAGTGTAAGTTTCTAAATTAACATAAAATACACATAAGACCTTTTTTTTGCTCTTCATCTGCATCTCGAGAATATCTAGTGTAAGTTTCAAGTTATGGCCTCATGTCCCCCCTGTGGCTTTTTTACTGCTCATGGCCCCCCTCTTCCCCCTTTGCTTCTCTTGGCTCCCTGAGTATCTGTCATGGCCCACTTTGGGAAACCCTTGTCTAACTACTTTTTGAGAATAAATTAAATTTTCTATTACCTAACGTGTATGTTTATTATGTGATAGAGATACAAGTATTTTGCTTATAGAGCTGTTTATTGCATATACATCGATAATACACAGATGGTTTAAATGGTGCAATGGAAGTTATATGATTGAGTCAAATAAACTGTTGTTTTAACCTGTATAAAATTAAGATTTGAAACTTTACATAATTTTAAGTTTTTGTATATTTATTTTTCTATCGGTTTCACTTAAGAATTTGATGAAAAAGTCAGGAAAGTTTTCCAGTTCATCTGTGGTAACCCAGAATAAAATATTTGTTTAATAGAAAATGTTTATAAAGTAATGGCTCGGTTTAAAACTTAAAATAAAGTTTACTAGCTAAGAAAACTTTTAGAATTTAGAGAAATCTTGAATTGCTTTTAGTATAAGGATGTTGATCTAATTTTATAGTTAAAGTGAATTAACAAAACTTTAAAGAAAATAAACACATTTTTAAGCATTTCCACAAATCAAAAATTTTTTAGCGAACTTAAAATAATAAATATTTTCGTATTAAAAAATCTAAAAAAAATCTAAAAGTATTTGAATCTTTTAAGTATAAAACTCTGTGCGTTCAAATTCTTAAAAGTTAAAATTTTTGAAGATGATAACAACAAACGTTGAAAATTGTTTTTTCAGAAAATCGAATCCACTCAAGAAGACTGTTGATACAACAAAATGCAGTAACACAAACATTTTCGCAAAACTTACCTACAAAAACAACTTTTTGCTGGAAAATACTTGAAATTAATCCTTGCTTGTACGTCTTAACTCATATTTAAACGCATTAAGTTTGCTTAAGCGCGTTTAAGTCGAGTTTTTGCTGAAAGTTTGAAGTTTTGTTTGCATTTAGTATGCTGGTTTTGCTGACTTGTTTTTGACAGGTTTTTTTTGAAATAAAAACATGTTTTCGATATCTGTGTTACGTTTCATTTTAAATTTATAAATATACAAGTTTTTCACAACTTGAGCCTATAATAAAAAAGCTAAAGTGCATACTGAAATATTTTTTTGTTTTAAAAGGTTTTAGCCCTTTAAGTTCAAACTGCATAAAACATGGTTTCAAAAGTTTTATTAAAAATAACATATAAAAATTTAAGCGAAGTTTAAGTCTTATGTTTACTGAAACATTAACGTTTCGTTTCTTTTAAAGTCTGCTGGTTTAAAGATGGCAACTTTTTGTTTAAGTTTTGCAATTTTACACACTATTTCTATCAAAAAGTTATTGGTGACTTTTTTTTTTTAGTTTAAGTTACCAGTTTTAAGAGGTTTTTGTCAAGATTTTAATTAATTTCTACTGAAATTTTGTAATTTTCGTTTTTAAGTGTTGTGATTGAAATTTTTACAGTTTTATTTCATAAAAAAACTACAATAGTTTGTTATGAACGGACTTTAATGTACTTTTGTTATGCAGTGTTCGTTAAGTTTTATTTTCTGTTAGCAAAACTTTAATATTTTTTAAGCTTATGTCTCAAGTTTTGACACATTCTTAAATTTGACAAGTTCTTAATTTTGTTTTGAACTTTCAATATTTCTAAACTACCGTCTGTTTTAAATTAGTTTCATAAGTTTTTAAATTGCAGACGTTTAAATTTAATGAAATAAAATTTAACGGTTTTGAACTAATACAATATTCAGATGCATTTATTGACATTTATGAATAATTAATAGTTCTAGATTTTATGTAATTTAATGTCAAAACCATAGTTACTAGTTTATGTAACTTAACATTTTAAATTATTAATCTTATTTTAGTGTCTGCTCTTTTTATTGTACTTCTTCAATTTAAGCTGCCCACAATAAAATAGTTTGTTGCCTTTTTATATAAATAAAATGCACATAAAAAATTGTTTTTTTTTATTGAAACTTAAAACTCATAACTACCTAATGTTTTGTTTAGACTTGTTTAATATACATATAGTTATAATTTTTTAATGTCAATAAAAGTCTTTCTACAAGTATAACGAAAGATGAATTTAATTTTAAATACAAAATTTAACTCAGTGCAAGAAAGTATTTCTTACAACAAAAACACGTTTCAAAAATTTCAGTAACACCATGTTTTCTTAAAACTTTATGTTTTCTAATAATAAAGGTAAGAATTACGATAAGTTCACAAAACGCAGATATTATCTCGCACAAACGCTTTTGTTTCAAGATAATATTGCGTTCTTATCTAACCATAGTTGTTTGCATTACAAGTGAGTTGTTTCAATGATTGGTTTTTACGATAAAGAAAGTTTTGTTTCTCGGAAAACAAGATCAATGAAAACAATGTTGCTAAGAATGAAAAAAGAAGGATTAATCTTTGATTTGTAAAATAAACACAAGCTTTGTTTAAACAACAGTTTGTTTTGTCTTTCGTATTTGTTTCAGTTCGTTAAAGAGACAATGAATTAACTGTTATGGTGATTTATAACATTTCGAGACAACTTTTAATAACCATGACAAAATCAATCAATGTTTTTACAACAATATTTTGTACTACTTTGAGCAAGTTTGTCATGTTTATTTCCTTTTATTAATGAAATTTATTACCAAGTTATAAAAAACTTGTCATTTTTTGTTATACTAGAAGAAGCCAATTATTATTTAAATATAAAACCATTGCGTTTAAATAAACTAGTCTTTAAAGTTTTAAAAACATAAGTTGTTTACTTATAAAGCATATACTAACTAAAACTTATATAAATAAGTAACGTTTTACAAGAATGTCAGTATATTTAAAAAGTTTAAATAGTTTAGAACTTGTTTTGTTTCAAATATAAAACATTGTGGTAAACTATAATCTAATTCAAAAGAATTAGTCAAAAGCTCTGTATTTAGTTAAGTTTTAAAATCTTCAATGGGTTATAGTTCAGTTTTGTAAAAATTAGCTGTTTTAATTTATAAAATTTACTATTTCTAAATTAGATAAGTTTTGTGTAACCCTTAAAAGTTTAAGTAATTTTGATTAAAAAACAACAAATTGTGACAACAAATAAACTTTTCAATTTAAAAGTCTATTAATATTTAATTTGATAAGGTATAAATATTTGATTTTGAAAGGATATAAAATTTTAATCCTATGAGAAAAAACTATTAAATTTTAAAATATATGAATTATTAATTTTATTGTTTCGTAACATCGAGGTTATTAAATTAACAAGAAATGTATAAGTGTTTTTTCAACTCTAAAAAGTCTTAATTTTGATTAAACTTTTTAACTGTTAATTTTTTTAATAAATTAAATGCTTTAGTTAAAGAATGAGTAAAAAACTTACATGAAATCAATAAGCTAACACTTTTATTTTACCTTATAAAGTAGTTTTTAAGTTGTCCAAGTATGTAAAAACTTTTAAAAAGACTACTACAACTTTTCAATTCAAAAAAGAAGGTTTTATAGTAAGTGAACAAAACTCTGAACTTTTTGTTGTTCTCTATAAAGCTTGAATTATTTCGATATTTAACAAACTACATGTATGTAACTGTTTTATATATGTAAAAGCTTGATTTTATTTTTTAAGTTTTGTATGAATGAAATTAAAAAACATATCGTATTTTCATTTTAAAAAACTAATATATATTTAAAGAAGTTTAAGTGAGTATACCAATGTGTAAACTTATTTTAGCTTTCCTATTTAGTTTTAAACTTCAAAAGCCCCTTAAAATAAAATAACGTAGATAAAACATTTTAGAGCCAGCAATAAAAGTTTTCGAGAAATAATATCTGAAAAAAGCATATAAGTTAATTCAAGAAGTACAGTTCAAATAAATTTGTACACAAAAGAGACTTATGGTATGGATACAGCTGAAGTAAAATGCCTCAAAAATTTTTAGCAACAGCTTTACATTTCTGATGTCTGAATGCTTCAAACTTTCTATAGCTCAAAATGATCATAACTCTCACAGAGAGCACTTAAAATAAAATTAAAACATTTGTTTGCAATCCAACTATTCTTGAGATTTCCTCCCAGCATGAGCACAATCTAAAGCTAAAACACTTTTAGTTTTATTTCTCAAACATTTTTCATTGAAATCACTCCCACAGAGTTTAAATTGACAAAGGCACGATTACTACTAAACAGAAAAATTGTAGTTTGATAATAGTAAGTATATATTTTCTGGCAGACGGCTTCAGAGACAATAACACATTTAAGGCGCCTTGTTACAGCCTCTATACTTGTGTTATTTTATCCTAGTACAGCTTGTATTCTTCTCAAGCTTTATTTTTCCGCCACTATTCTAAATTAAACGTTTTTATGACTCATGCAAAATGTTTAAAAAAAAAAATCTTAAAAAATGTCGTTCAGTTTTTTTGCTATAAATATTTTCAATTTTACCCGTTGTTTGATTTTCTGTTCACAGTTTACACGATCTAACTGCTTATTAAATTTTTGTTTATTAGGGTTTTGATTTTTAAATTGTTTCATTAGGGTTATTCTAATAAAAAGATCTTTTGATTTTTTAATTTTCGCTGAGTAGGTCATTATAAAAATGAGTTTGGGAAACACTGTAATAAAAGTTTCAGATAAAAAAATTTAAAAGTTACACTATAATTAAAAAACAAACATTTCTTCTCGTCAAAACGACTTATCTTAAAATTTAACCAACTAAAGTATTTGATTTTTTATCGAAAATGCAAACTATTTCAACTTTAGGGATTCTTTAACTTGTTTGTTATTATGTTAAATATTTATAGCTTAACCAAAGTAAATTAATTGTCAAGTTAAAAGTAAACTTAGCTCTATTAGCACAGATTATCTATAAGATTGGTATAACTTTATATATTGTACATTGCTTGAGATATGTGTAAAGTATTAGGGTTTTATTTAAAAAGTAGGTATTTGCTAAAATAAAACAAACTTAAAGTAATCTAGTTGTTTAATGATTTTTTTCTAAAAACACAATCAATACCAAATCAAATCCCACATACTTGTTTTTACACTGATTTGCAATAATTATTATTATATTAAGATGTTTAAATTTTATGGCTATAAACTGCTAATTTAATAAAGCAACAATAACTAAAGAAAAAATAATTAAAACAGTTTCAAATTTTATTATGGAAATATATGTTTCCTTTCTTGTTGTTATTACTATAATATTATTTAAAGTATATATATCTAATACTTTGGAAAAGAAAATTAACTTTTAAAGATTGCTTCTAAAAACAGTTTTAAATAAATGTAAGTTTCAAAAACTAAATTTCAGAAAAGAAAATCTAACCCTAAAACTAGGTTTAACAAGTACTAAGTAGGTTGGAGAAAACAGTAGTTGTCAAAAAATTCTTATATAAAGACTATTAGTTTTTCAAAGAAAACTTAAAAAATTATGCAACTGTTGTAAAGCTTTTGTAGAAGCTAAGTAATTTTATTTTAGGCTAGAGTTTCACAAACTTTTTTTCATAAGGCCCCCTTAAAAAAATTTAGTAAAGCAATTGATCACTCCACATGATTTTCCAATAAACTACCCTTAGATAAGCCTGAGACTTTTATTTTTCTTTTAGTTATCAACTTTAGAAAATCTAGTGTAAATTTCAAACTATGACGTCATGGCCACTTAAAAGCTTATTATTCTCTTGAAACTTATAGCCCCCTAAATTTCTGAAATAGCCCCAAAGCTGGCCATATAGCCCACTGTTAGAAACCCTTGTTAAGACTAACATATTTACTATTATTTATGAATAGTAACCAGCTGGTTTTTATAACAAACTGCAATTAACTGTTCATTTTAGGTTATTATTAAGTGTTTTTAAAAATATTAACACTCATTTAACAACTGTAGAAATAAAGTCTGTTTACTCTATTATGTATTAAGTACCAAGCAATATTTTTGCACAAAATATAAATACACAATTATACATTAAAGAACAATTATAGAAAATAGTAGTGTAATAGATACTTAGCACTATGGGATCGCTTTGAGCACTATTTATAATTAATTCTTTTTTAACAATATATGGCCATTTTTAGGTTTTTTTTTAGCTGATTATCAAATACATAAGATTTTAAGACAAAAGAAGGTAAAACGTAAATAATAATAAGTTGTATGTTTAATTACTCTTTTAGGTTAAGCAAAAGAAAAGTTCTCACCTTTTATACAGCAAACAGCTTGTATTGATGATGATTTCAATAGATATAAATGTGATAACATTAGATTAACATTCACATTAAGTTTTATAAACTTTATTAAATATTTAAAAATCTTTTTTATTATCATAAATATTTTGTTACAATGTAATTAAAAAATAAATATTCAAACATTTAAATTAACACATTTCTTACCTTTTATAAACTTCAAAGTGGCAAAAAGATGAATTTAATAGCAAACTGCCAAATGACAAAACTTGGCTGATGCTTAAAACAAATTGCACGAAGTCAAGATTTGTCATTTAAGTAGTGAGCATTAGCACAACCATAATGATTAGAAGTTTAGTTTTCAACAAAGCACTAGAAAACTATAATCATAAGAAGTACAAAAATTGTAATTAGCAGTAACAAATAATAAACAATCTATTGAAAACAAATTTGTAGCTTAAAATACTATCCTAACTATGTTAAAGACTTGTATAAGTAGAAATCAACACTTTATTTAAATCCATAACTTTATGATATTCAGTTATTAATTAGTCAATTTATTATTATTGAATACAAAACTTAAGTTTTTACTGCTGATTTTTTTAAAATTAGAACAAAAACTTAATTATTTTTCACTTACTATATTCTCCCAAGCATCAAACAGACTGTTTAATAGCAAACTACTAAATGACAAAGTTGTCTTTGTGATTCATAAAAATTACACAAAGACAATGTCTGTCATCCAAGTAGTGAGTATTAGCATAACCAGAATGACAGAAAGGTAGCTATTCTCGTACTAAAAAAATAACCAGACTTTGGTATTTTCATCATCCGCCACTGTCAATTGATGCTGCATAGGTAGTTAGAATTGAGAGGATGTTTATAGCAAATTATCAATTGATGGACTCTCTGCGGTTTTGAAAATAAACTAAAACGTAGAGACTTCATCAGCAAATAGTTGGTATACTTCTAATTTTTTCTTGGCATGAAAATACTGTAGTCCAAAGATAATAGAAACAATGTTAATTAGTTACATGTGATTTTAATAACAAACTGCTTAACGAAGAAAATTAATGAGTGATATAATAAGCCTACACCCAACTAAAATTTTCCGTTATAGTAGTCTGTATTATCAAAATTTAGGTTCAAAATAATATAAAAATAAGAAATTTAGGTAATGTAAATACCAACCAATTTTTACAAACTACAGTAGCTTAATCAGATTAATTATAAATTTATTAACTTTAAAAATTTGTTTTAGGAAATAGTATTATTGCTTATACTATTTTCTATAATAATCAGTGCTCTAATAATGTAGACAATAAGTAAATAACAAAGATGTCTATAGATATAAATTAAGTTTAACAAACCAAATAGCTTTAACCAGAATGATTAGAAACTAAACAAGTAGTAAAACTTGTCCCTAAATGAAATAGGTGTTATGTAAAGGTGTTATATAATTAAGGTTTTATAAAACAATTACAAATAAAACATAACTAACCGAATTACTTCATTAAGAAGTAAGTAAGGTCTGTGGTCAGATGCTTTGTTATAGCAAACCACCAGCTGACTGAGCTGAAAGCTTTGCAAGAAAAGCAAATAATTTCAGTTCAGTAGCTGCTGGTCAGTAATTTGTTTTTCTTTAGGTTCATCTAGGTTTTAAAAGTTTTTCTTGTGAGATAAAGTAGTAATAATATCAACTGTAGACATATTTTGTAATAAGGGTGTCATTTAACACCATTATCAACAAATATGAAACAGTCAGTAATTTCTGTAACATAATTCAAGAAAATGTTTGTTTTACTTGAATATACTACTGACCAATTAAATGTTAATAAAAAGCCTTCTCTGAACTACTTATCTAAATTTAAACTTTTCTGAGTTAATTGACTTTAAGATATTTAATAAATAATAAGAAAAATGTTAATTATGATAGTTTTACTGTTGGTATCCAGCACCATTCCTTAATAAAAAGTTTTTGATGGTAACAAAATGCAAAACAGTTTAACACTTGTACAGTTTATGAAAGCTAACAGCATTGTCTTTTATAGAAATCTATTAACTAAACTAGGAAATTTTTTATATTCTATGATTAAGTTAATTACTATCACAGACTTGATTATTCACAACATTGCCATCTCAACTTAGCTAAAAGCAGGGTTTTCAAAATTCATTTCACAATAACCCTCTTAGATAGGATTACAAAAAAATGCTCCCTTATCAATGTTCCTTGGTATGGTCATCTTTTGAAATCTTAATTTAAGTACTACCATTGAAAAAGTTTTTAAAAGGTAGCTTAATTAAAAAAGTTTGTATGAATGTGCAAAGTTTCAAAATTTCTTTTCCAGTTCCTTATTTATTCTTGGTTGTTTTTCCTGATTAACTAAAATTTACCAAATATGGGCGATTTCTACTTTTTTTTGGGAAACCCTAGTTAAAAGCATACTCTTATGGTGTGCAATTACCTAACTGTCGATAGTTTAAATAATTTAAATATCTAGATATGTGCTAGCTATGTTTAACACATTTCAATAAAACAATTAATTGACAAAGTAAATTTGAAAAAAATTGTTGAAACCATTTTTATAATTACTGCATCTTCATAGTCTATTTCACAACCTAGCTGGCCGGATAATTGTTCAAAAAAAAAAATATTACTATAACAAAATACTATATAAAAGTTTTTAAAACTAGCCTGAATTAGTGCAACCCTGTTAAAATATCTATTCATAAAAATCTAGCTTGTGTTGCAAAGACTATGCTAACATTTTTTAGCAAAATTAACATGACCAACTCAGAATTAAACCTGAATTTTTAGAAGACAAATAAAGTTTTGAAAGATTTTTTTCTCATTTAACACTTGTTAGGTAATTATTAGACTGATTCAATTTAAAAGGTCAAACTCTAAAATTTAGTGAGGTGGTTAATTTGGTGACATAGAATCATTAAATAGTTTTTGTAGCCACGTAATTGCTAATCAGGGCAAGTTTTCTCTAAACAAGTTTAATATAACTTATGAAGATTTATAAGCACGTTGTTGTTACATTTAATATTAAAAGTAAACGTTCTAATTTTGAAGTATCTTTAAAAAATTAAAAATTGGTTTTAATTATTTAGTAATTTGAAAAAAAAAGTATTAAAGCCTGGAAAAGAACATTAAAGGTATCCGTGGTGAGCGACTCGATATCCGAAAGGTTCTTTGTACACCAGGTCTTAGGACCGAAAATTTTGAGAGATTTTTCTGTCGTTCAACAAATTATATGTATTAGAAACCAAGAAAAAAATTAAAGTAATGTATATTGTTTATTGAGCGACAAAAATTTGGTCCAAGGACCTGGTGCACGAAAATACCTTTCGGTTATAGATTCATACACCAGAATAGTTTAACGTCATGTCCAGGACTTATATTAAAAATTACGTATATTAAAAATTTACTGTTTTAAAATACCGCTTATTTATTTTAGCTTAATAGAAATCCTGATAACTTAATTTGAAATGTAAGAATTTTTTTCCAGTTTTTCTTATTGACTGAATTTTGTTTTATGTTCGCCGTTTTTTAGCTTACACTTTAGTTAATTTATTGTCATTGAAAAATATTATTAATAACATACACACAGTTACAAATAATAAATGTTTATGAAACTAAAAAGAAGCTCTTTATTTCTATTTCGAAACTAACCAAGTTTCAAAATTTGAATGTATATGTATTCAAAATTGTATTTACGACCTACATAGAAAGTTTGAGTACTTCACGAAAGTAAACTTATATATATATATATATATATGTTTTACTGATTTTTAAATCCCACGAGTACAGAGAAAAATGCTAAAACCACTGAAGTTTTATAAATTAATAGCCTTTTTATGATTACTAAGCTTTTTAATGAATTATTATTGTTTATCTTTTCTTTAAAATTTCATATATATTGTCTATACAAATACTTAACAATTGTTTTTATCTAACGTTGCTTCCATTGAAAACAGTAAGCAAAAAAATAATTAAGCTGATCAGATTTGCAAGAATTTTTTTTTGTAAATTGTTAAGAAAAATTATAAATAATAAAATATGTTAAAAAAACTGAGCTTAAAATTTTTAAATAAATAAAAAAAACAAAATGCAAAAAATAAACGTTTTATTAAATGTCTCAACTAGTGAAATTTATTTTTTTTAATTATGATGCGGAATGCGGATTTACTATACTTCTTTATTATATATTCACTTATGCTAAATTTTTGAGTAAACCAAAAGAAAATATTATGAAAATCATGTTATCCATTGATTAGTTTAAACTTAGTCATTTAAAAAACAACTGGTTAACAAAGCTATATAACTTTTTTATTCTTTCTATTAAGCAACACTTATATAGAGCTTATAACTTAATAAACAACATAGTTTATTAAGAAACCAATAAATGGTGTACTACTCCAAGACCGAAATTTTTTTTCGTGTACCAGATCTTTAGACAAAACCATTTGATATTTTTTCATTGTTTAATAAAACACATATTTCCCACATATAAAAAACAACAAACAAAAGAGTTTTGTAGTATTTCAGTTTCAGAGATTTAATTAAAGTATAAACTATACTTTGAAACTTATAAATTAAGTTTATACAAATAAAAATATGCATATTGAAGATTATGAAACCCTTGAAAAAAAAAGTTATCTACTGTATTAGTCTAGTCCTGGACAAGACGGTAAAATATATCTGTGGTGTACGAACCAATAACCGAAATGTTCTTTGTACACCAGGTCCTAGGACCGAGTATTTTGAGCGTATTTTTTGTTGTTGTTCAATAAACTATAAAAATTAAATAGTTATATTTTCTTGATACTAAGCTTTAAATATTTTATTCAATGACAAAAGCAACAAACCTTCTAATAAATTTTGTTATCATTGGAATAACACTAACACAAAAACATGATGTTTCAACTTTATCTTTTTAATTTATTTTACCCATTCAAAATGTTTTCATCTGAGCTTTCTAGAGATTGAACAAGAAATCTTTTTTTTTATCTATTTATCTGTAGTAAAAACAACAAAAATTGTTTTTGAACAGGTTTCTTTTGATTGTTTACAGAATTATCATCGGCATTATAAGAAATTTATTGTTTTTGTATATATCTTTATATTACTACTTATCTTCATTTAACGTTTAGAACGCTTAAATATTTTAATAGTATTTTTTTTAAATATATAGATGGTATATTGTTTGTTGAAATTGGCACATAATAAAAAAAAATTGTAATACAAACTATTATAACGATATTTTTTTTTCTTAAATTGATTTCATTTAATTTATACCTTATGAAAATTATATATCTTCGAGTTTCAAAAGATACTACAAACTTAAGCTATCCAGATAGGAATCAATACCGAAAATTAAACGCAATATGTTTATTACAACTTCACAAAACATATAAAACACATTATAAGAACTACTTCAATAAAAACTATAAAATAAACAGAAAGTTATTTAGAGCTTGCTATTTAGTTAAAGAAGTTACTAATAAAAGTTTAAATAGTTTTTAAAAACTTAATAAAAATCAATGTTTTGTAACTGTATATAATTATAAGTTTGTATTAAGTAATTAGTTTTGAATCGATTGAGCTTAACTAATAAAAGTTTAGTATGGGATTAAAAACTCTAAACTATTCTAAATAGTTCTATAAATATATCTAAAACTCATATTTTAGTGCCCTGTGCTTTAAATAAGTTTTCTTGTTTTCAGATTAATGATTTAAAGGATATGGTGCCAAAAACATGTATGAATATTTACTCCAAAACATAATAAGAGTTTTACTGAGGGCAAGCTGTTGAGCTTGTTGAAATATAGTTCAATTGCAAACTTACATAGGTAAGAAGTTTTTATTAAGTTTTTTGGCTAATTTTTGAAAGTTATGTCGGCTTGCCTGTATAAAACTTTTTCAACGTATCCGCCTGGTTACTTTTGAAAGACTGTTCACACCTGGTTTAGGCTGACTAGCTGAATAGATTTTAAAAACAAAATCTGTCAAAAAATTTACTGTAAAGTTTGATTTTCTTTGTTACTTGCGGATTTTTCAAAAAACTTGAAGTAAGTTTCTGAGAAACAAAAAATAAATTATTTTAGTAATTCGTTCAAAACATAAAGAAATCGACCAGAAATTTATTATTCTATAAAATTCATCTTATAGAGTGTATGTAGTCTAAGCTTTTTAATAGCAACTAACGAATATAAAATAATACTGTAATCACTTTATATTGTCGAAATATTATAAAAGCATAAAAAGTTGAAGTTCTTAATAATAAAATGTATTGAAAATGAAGTGTTTTTATGAAAAACTTGCGTATGTCTACTTTAGAATGATAAATATTAACCGAAGAGTATAGTTTATTTTATGCTTAAAATATATATTTAATCTATAACTTGTGAAATTTGTTTTATAAAAATAGTTATCGAAAATTCCAAGTTTGTTAACTATAGTTTAGTGAATTAATTGTAGAAACATGATGTTGAGTTCAATTATTTGTAGATAGTAAAAAAAAGCTTTTGAAAGACTCTATGTTAGAATTAAACAAATACATACGTTAGACTTTCAAAAAATACAATTTGCATTTTCGAGAAAAGCCAGGGCTGGCAAAATATTTTGTACTTCTGTGAGTTTAAACATAAAAGAAATAAAGTTTTTAATGTAAACTGGTTTAAATCAGTTTATATGAACTACATTCAAAATTAAATTTCATTCTTTATTAATATTTTGGTTAATAAGGTTACTCTAGCAATTTTTTTATTTGAAATGATAAACTAGTCATTATCAGTCTCTTTTGATACATTACTTAAGTTTTCATTGTAAAGCTTGTTTCCTTTAAAGCAAAAAAATATTAAGATGTATAACTGAATAAGTCAAGGGGCGGCATATGGGAACCGGTCACTTCTTTTGCACGAAGGGTTACCTGTGCACGGCATCACTTTTGATCAAAGTACGCACTTAAATAACTACGCACCCGCGTAAAGTGCGCACCCGTGTTAAGTACGCACTGCGTTAGTTACGTATTAAGATAAAATTGACGTTTTACTCTACGCGGGTGGTACACATTTAAGTGCATACTTTGATCAAAAGTGACACCCGCAGTTGTAGTTTTAATTTAAACTCTGCAAAACAGACTAAGTATATTTTGTGTAAGTTTTAGTTTTTCATGCGGGCCGCAAATTTTACCTATTAAGGGCTGAAATTTGAATAAAAACCTTTGCAACCCACTTTTTTACCCTTTGCTAGCCTCTAAGCTAAATTATAAACTTACACTATAAGATCAACTCCAAAAGGCTTTAGTGTTGATTTTTTCAAAAAACTTTACCGTTTTAAACTTCATAATTTATTTTTTAGTATTTTGTTTTACTTTAATTATACTTGTTACTAATGAAAAACAGCTTCACCTTTATAGTACATTAATTTATTGAAAATTACATTGTTTTGTAAAAGAACTATTTTATCAATAAAAATTATTTATAGCTTCTTTTTAAAATGAAATATTAATACTTATACTAAATTGTAGCACAAAATCACACAATGAATAATGGTAATATTGTAAAAATTAAAAAAGGTGTTCACGAGAAGAATGAACTTTAATTTTTTATCAAAACTTGGATATTAACAAACATTTATTTTCTTAGTAAAAAGTTGATAAACCTAATTTTCTTAGCGAATTATCAATAATTTTAAATTTTAGCTAGTTCAGATAACTATCTATAGATGTCAAAACCAAGGGATTTTGAAAGCAGAAAACATTTTTAAAATTTTCACTTGATTAACCAATTTATATTTATTAACATTAAACATTTTATAAACATTAAAAAAGCATTTTGAAATCATTTAAAAATAACTCCGGCGAGTGCAACCGCTTAACTTATAACAGTCTAGTCCTAGTGACGGGAGCATAAATTCTGCTGAAGTTGTCAAAAACCAGGTAGTCGTTTCTTCTCCAGCTGATACTGCTTGCTTTTCATAATCGGTTTCTAATAGTGACAGACGCACGTCACTGGTGACGTCATAATGCTTGATTATGCCTGAAGTCGGTTTACTGTCCAGCCAATATCACAATTTTTCACTTAAAAACCGCACAAGCTACATGGCTCCTTTTTTAGCCAATGCCGGCAACCTCTTTCCACTTTGTGCCGTACCGCAAGTAGGAGTTTTGAGAAAAATCCGGCGCCTTTGGATCATTTTCATTGAGGAATTTTTCATGAGTTCAAACACGCAAGTAGTTGTTGCTTTTATTGTTCGTTTTGGCCGCATCGAGGTTAAATTAAAGTTATAAAACTGCAATTTCTACCAAAAGGCAGACTTTTGTAGACTCTGCATTTGTATGTTGGACACTTTTGTCCAAGCGTTAGTTGCGATGTCTTTCAATTAACTAAATTTTTCAACGGGTGTAACATAGTCCTGTTTGTTGAAACCTCTGAACACGTGGTTTTATGCAAACATACTTACTACTCACAGGCGATTTTGTCAATGTAGGATATGATTTTTTACTTTTTAATTTGGAGCTGTAAACTTGTTTAAGTTTTCTACAATTCTTTTGTCAATTTTGTTGTAGACACCGCAATAATTAAGGTGAAAGTAAGGCTTCAGTACGTTTTTTTGAAACTAAGTTTTTTCATCAAATTTTTTTTTATTTTCTACAACTTCTTTTACTGCTTAAATTTGTCATATTTAGAAAATAGACAAAGAATCTTACAAAAAATGTTTTACTGCGTGGTCTTAAAGCATTTTTTTTTGCATGAACATGAATTATGTTGCAGAAATAACGTAGTCTAGTTATAAAAGTTTAAAATTTTGACCAAAATATTAAAACAGCTCCAAATTTTACGTTTAGATAGTTACCAAGAAGAAACAGTTTAAAACCCTTAATCAGCCTACAATTTATAAAATATTTTTTATTTTCTATTTATTTGACAATTTTTTCTGTTTTCATATCTTACTTTTTAATCGGAAAAATTCTATCATCTTATTGGCTACTATAATTCGATAAGTACTACCCGAAAAATAAATATACCCGACTCATACAACCTATATACTTACTTTTAAAGTTAATATCTAAAAATACATGTTCAAGTTAATTTTATCAAAGTTATTATACATTCAAAACGTATTCATACTTGCGGACAGCATTTTTATTTTTGACGGACCATAGTTACACGTAGGCTGCATCTTGTCCACTTTTGAACTAGGTAAGTAATTTTTACATTATTTTATTAAATAAAATAGTTTAGAAACGTTTATGTAGCTTACTCTATGACGTTTAAAAATATTTATTATTCTTATTTGTAGTCCTGGATAAACATTAAGTTGAATCAGCTGTATATGACTCAGTAACCACAAAGTATATTGTACTTTAAGTTCTTGGACCAAAAGTTTTGGGCTCATTTTTGTCGTTTTATAAACGAGTTGAATGATAAAAGTTGGAATAAATAAACAAAAATACCTACGTTAAAAAATTCAATTTATATGTAAAATGAAGAGTTTTTGGTTGATAACAGTCATGTAAACTTAGTCCAAGGTTTTTAAGGGTAACTGACATCGCCCTCTATGAGACGACAAGTATACGGCGAAAAAAAAAAAAAAATTAACTAGAAAGGGGAGATATCTAATAGTAAGTACCTATTAAAACTTAGTTGTAAGTTTCTAAGAAGTTAGCGATTTTAAATATGGTTTTTGAAACACTGATTTGATATTAATGAAACAAACAAGACAAATAATTAAGTTAAAATGTTTCAATTATGTTTTGACATTTCAAAACTAATTAACAAAAAGAAAAAAAAATTAAAAGCTGTAATCTAAAAAATAAGCTTTGATGTTTAAGAATTCTAGTGAAAGTGTTTTATTTGAGGAAGGTTATGTTTGATATAATTTTTAGTTAAATATTAAAAGTTAGTATAATAACTCAGCTTTGTAAAATATCTTTATTGTTAAGACCTGCAACCTGTCATATTTCAATTTTGTATTTCGTATGTTTAATGGAATAAAATACTTATTAGTACTAGAACTTTTTTTTGACATTAGATTGTTTTTCAGACAAATTATAATTTAAAAAATAACTACCGGTATTAGTATAACTAATGAAATTTAAAGAAAAAACAAATATTTTTGTTCATTGAACGGCGAAAAAAGACGCACAAAATATTTTGTTCTTGAACCTGGTGCACGAAGAACTTTTTAGTTATCCAGTCGCATACCTTTTGGATACTTTCATCGTCTTGTACATGATATAAAACTTTATAAATTAAAGTTTACTAAGTAAAAATAAAATTCAAAACCATAAAAATAAAACAAGAATTAGATATATCGTAGTGTTCTAAGCAATTGTGTTTAAATTTTTATGAGTTTAATTGTTTTAATATAATAGTTTAAACATTAGCACATTGGTTTAAGTGCATGTTTGGTTTTTTTTAAAAAAAATTTGTGATTTTTTAATAATAAACTTCAATGTTGTAAGTAATTAACTTTTAGAACATACAACTTGAAACTAAAGTTTTTCATATAAAAAGTAAAACAAACAACTGTACTTAATGCAACTTTTATTGACGCAGCAAACAATTTACAATCAGCATCTGGTTAAAAAAGATAAAATGAGTAAAATAGTAAAAATACAACCACGATTTCACTTTTAATTTCAAACAGGCACAATTTTACGTAAATATGTCATAAGAAATAAGACTGTTATCCAGAATGAGATTAATAAGCAACTAAACTCTGTTTTCTTTTAGTTATGATTTAAACTATATTGAAAACTTTATAAAAAACTAATAATTATGTTATAATTTAATATAATAGAAGAAATCTTTAAAAAAAGTTAGTGCTTGACGAGTGTAAGATTGTAATAAAAAAACAGATATGAGTAAAAAATACTTGCATACTTTTTTAAATAATATTTTAAAACAATTACTTAACAATGATTAAATTTTGAAAAAAAAAAGCATAAATAATTTGTTAAACTAAATAAAACTTATAAGTTTTTCTAAAATTTTCTTTGTCTACTTAAACCTGGAACAACAAATATTTATTGAAGGAATAAATCAATAAAAATAAATGCAATCAACCAACAACCATTTTCATCGCTAGCTCAATTAAAAAAAAAAGTCAGATTAAAAGTTTTTTCTAATTAATCTATTTCACCACATTAGTTCACAACTATAAAGTACTAAAACAACTAATATTTTAAAAGTTTTCTATAAAAAACACATTCTTACTTCGAAACCTTAATGAATGAAAAAAATTAAATTCTATTAAGAATTATTTCTTTAGTATGCTTTAAACGATTTTGTTGGCTATTCCTGATTTTATATCTTTAAGTTTTTTTTTAAATACAAAGTATACCTTATATTGTTGAGTTTCTTCGTAAAAAAATACTTTGAAAATCGATATTTTCAGAAAAATTACCATCTCAATTGTATAAATAGTTTCTTAATGGAAAAACTTAAAAAAATATTTTTTTAGCGGAAATTATCAATTTTTTTAGTTGGTACTATTAGTTAAAGTAAAATCATAAGTATATGTTCTTGACAAGACGTTAAAGGGTATCCAAGTGGTGTACGACTCGATAACCGAAAGGTTTTTTCGTACACATCATAGAAACAAATGTTTTGAGCGTCTTCATTGTAGTTAAATAAACAATATGTATGTACATATATATAAAATATTGTTTTATATTCAAAAGGAAAGTGTTAGTGTCTTTTAATTTTCAAATTTTTTCATTTTAATAAAATACATTTAGCTTTAAAACTATGTCAAACATTTTACAATATAAACAGTTAACAAAACAGGTAAATTTTAAATTTTTTTTCTTACTAGTATCTTAAGTAATATACGTTGTACTGGTTTTAAAAAGAACTACTTAATGTAAAGTACTTTAATAACGATTGAAAACGTCCGTACCATTTTTTGTTTTAAAATTTATCATTTTGTGTATAAATAAACAAAGTAAACTGTAAGTAACACAAGAAAAATAAAATGATTCTAGATCTTTTGTCTGTTAATTTATTTGCAAAGCTTTAGTCAAAATATCTTAATAGTTTCGATTTAACTATTGTAAACAGCTTTATGCTTATAACCAGTAAGCAAAAAAAAAAAACTTGTATAGTTTAAATTAAACTGAAAGAAAAATAAGGTTTTCTCTTTGAAATATCTTATATAATTATTAAGTTTTAGGACCTGCTTCATTTCTTTGGAAGTATCTAGTTTTACTTTTATTTATAAATAATATAGTCAATATAAAATTGAAAAGTGTAAACTGTACGAGCATAGATTTTCAGAATACCTCAAATTTCCTCTTTTTCCATTTTAGCCTCACTTTCTCATAGCATATCTTTCTTATTATTTATTTTAAAACCAAACTTTTTTTTATGTTTAGTTAAACGTTTCTTTGACTTTCAAACAAAGTAAAAAAAAAATTTTATTGGGGCTTACTTTTGAAGCAGCGGCCCTTTGAAAAAATGGTCTTTTTAGCATTATTTTTCCCTTTGCAGTAGAAATACCAAAAAAAAAATAATAATAACAATTTTTTTTTAAATTGAAGGTCTTTATAAAATCTCAAAGTTATATATAATTTTTTTTTTAATTTCAACTTAAAATAAAAGATCTGGGCAAAAATATGTTTTTGTGTTTTAGCAGCACTTAGGACAACACTATTGCTTTGCCATATTGTGACATAAATATTAAAGATATTCTCTTTTTTTTTATTTATTCTTGCTAATTAAGGTTTAATTAATAGGTTAATGTTTTATTTTTTTCTTAACCTGTTGTACTTTTTTTAGTACGACCTCTAAAAATTTACCTTTTTATAAAATATCACTGTTTTTCATCTGCTGATTATTCCACAAATAAGTCACTGATTCGACAAAAGTTTTCGGCGCTAAAGAGCAAAAAAAGTTTTCTAATTTTTAAAATTATAACAAAAGCAGGGACGAAAATATGCTAGAACACTAAAAAAGCAAAGAAATTTTAATTAAAAATCTTAAATAACTTCATTTGAAATACACTTGCGAATTTCGAATGTTAGAAGGATTTTAGAAATATTTGTGCGCTTTTATGCAGATTAATGAACTAATTTAAGTTATAATTTTGTTAGTTCTTTTTTTTGTATTTTAAATAAAAACCGATAAGTGTTATTGATTTTATTGAATAAGACATTATAACTTAATTATTTTCACCTAAAATAATTACACTAAATATAGTTTGTACTTAAA
Source organism: Thalia democratica (assembly GCF_965202585.1). Classification (NCBI taxonomy): domain Eukaryota; kingdom Metazoa; phylum Chordata; class Thaliacea; order Salpida; family Salpidae; genus Thalia; species Thalia democratica. The sequence continues at coordinate 8,684 of NW_028139400.1, read as the reverse complement.
ATGAACATAAAAACATCGTTAATACGTCAAACAAATATCAATTTTTTATATGTAAATATAAAATATTTTTTATCAGATATTAATCTCTAACATTTTTTATTTATTTATAAATTAACCTGTTTACATGGAAAAAAACTTAGCGATAACAAAAAATTTTAGTATAAATTAGGACAACAACGTTTAAAAAAAAATTTGAATCGAGGTCTTTTCACATAAAAAACAAAAAAATAAAAATCAATCAGGTTTTTCATACAAACGTACATTTAATATACTTTTTTGACGAAAAAAACACATAAGTACATTTGTATAACAAAATGGGTGAATAAAATAGCGTGAATTATACTTGAATAAACGTAATAACTAAATAAATTCATTTGTCGATTTAGTAATTTTATTATGTTTACAAAATAGATAAATATTTGATTATACTTACATATTTTTATTGATTTAACAATTAAGAATATATTTCAATTTATGTTTTTCATTTTATTTTTTTTATCCTTTGTTATTATATCCTAATTAATCACCTAAAAAAACAAGTATATATACGTTTTTAGTTTAACTTTGAATAAATTAAAATACATAAATTTAAAAAAACTTTATAATATTAAAACTATAAAAATTGGTAAATTTTAGTTTACGTTCTTTATTTTATTTTTATTATCCTTAGTTACTATATCCTAATTAACGTTGTCGTATATTAACAAATGAAATTAATTTTTCAATATAAATTAATGCTTTGAATTAGTTATTGAAGCTAATAAAAATATAATAGTGGTCTTTATACTAAAACATTTATAGTATATTTCATTTAGTGAGAAGTACAACAAAATAATTTAATAAACCAGCCTCTTCAAGTTTTGTATCAAAATTAATGTTTGTCCTATCATAACAAGTATATATACTTTTTTAGTTTAGTTATAAATAAAATTCAATACGTAATTTTTTAAAAATTAATTAATATGAAAAATATAAAAAATTGGTAAATTTGTAGTTTATGTTCTTGGTTTTATTTAAATATCCATATTTATTATTTCATAATTAATGTTAGTCCTATATTAACAAGTATATACAGTTTTTTAATATCAATTAATGCTTTGAAATAGTTATTGAAGCTAATAAAACTGTTTTAATGAAACTGTTATATACTCTTTCTTTGAGAAGTACAACAAAATTATTTAATAAACCAGCCTCTTCAAGTTTTGCAAAACACAAATTATTGATTAGGGAGTTTCCCATTCAGTTTCTAATGACTTTTTTTTCAAATTTAAAATGTCATAGTGGCTGTGTTTAACTTATTAAAGGCATTATAAATATAATCATTATTCATATTATTTTTACAATTATATAATTATTATATAATTACATATAATTATATGTTTATAATATTGTTAACAAACTTTGTTGTATGCACATGACTAAGTTGTCTAAATGGTGATATAACACCATTAGAGTCTTATTCAGGAGTATGCTAACAAATAAATCAAGCTTGACAAGTATGATAACCAAATAATAAATAAATATGTCTATAATTTTATAAAGGCCATAGGCTGGGGGGGGATTAAACATATTTTTTGATAAAAAATAATTTTGGCATATATCATAGCTTTGAGTAAAAACGGCAAGTAAATTTTAGGTTTTGTAACAAAATTTGGTTATGGTTAACTTTAGGTGATCACCAATATCAAATTGAAAATGTAATACATTCAATGTCTTAATGAACCATAATTTTAGTCTAAAAAAATGATACTTAGTCTTAAACAGTTATATAAAAACATAGAAAGAAAACTAAAATAAAATATTATAGACTTAAATATTTAATTAGTTTTATTTTATAATATAATGGTCAATATAAATTATTGTATAGATATAATCATTTTATATTGTAAAATAAAAGCAATTAAGTATTTAAGTTTATTAGTTTATGATATATAAGTTTAATTTTATTCATGTATTTATGAAAGATTAATTTTTAGCCTAAAATTATGATTAAATAAGACATCAAATGTATAATAACTTCAGCTTGATATTGGTGCTCACCTAAATTTAACCATAACCCAAAATTTATTTAAATTGTGGTGGTGATGTAAAACAAAATGTTTGTACTCTAACAATGTTTTACATAAAAAAACAAAGTTATGAACACAATGAATCCTGAATTATCTAGTAATCTAAACAAAAAAAAATATCTCATTTTAAATCTTAAGGTCAAAGGGGGAGAGGGATTATTTAGTCTTGATATTGGTCCTAAATCATTATTCTTTTAGAAAGTATTACCAGTGTAACAAACTAATGTAAACTAATAGAATAATTTTTCATGGATTTAATTATTTTAACTTTTAACAATTACAACAAAAGTTCATTTTTAATTAAATAGGATGATGTCCACAATATCAAGCTGAAATTAAATTGTATTTGATTTATTTTTTTAATCTTACACCAATATAGACCTGAAATTTTATTATATTTGATAATTTGTTTTATAACTTACAACTAGAATCTGTCATTAGCAAATAATTGGGAAATTACCTAATTAGCGACTTATTTGTGGAATAATCAGCAGAAAACAGTGATATTTTATAAAAAGGTAAATTTTAGGGGTCGTACTAAACAAAGTACAACAGGTTAAGAAAAAAATAAAACATTAACCTATTAATTAAACCTTAATTAGCAAGAATAAATAAAAAAAAAAGAGAATATCTTTAATATTTATGTCACAATATGGCAAAGCAATAGTGTTGTCCTAAGTGCTGCTAAAACACAAAACATATTTTTGCCCAGATCTTTTATTTTAAGTTGAAATTAAAAAAAAAATTATATATAACTTTGAGATAATATAAAGACCTTCAATTTAAAAAAAATTGTTATTATAATTTTTTTTTTTTTGGTATTTCTACTGCAAAGGGAAAAATAATGCTAAAAAGACCATTTTTTCAAAGGGCCGCTGCTTCAAAAGTAAGCCCCAATAAAATTTTTTATTTACTTTGTTTGAAAGTCAAAGAAACGTTCAACTAAACATAAAAAAAAGTTTGTTTTAAAATAAATAATAAGAAAGATATGCTATGAGAAAGTGAGGCTAGAATGGAAAAAGAGGAAATTTGAGGTATTCTGAAAATCTATGGTCATGTAAACTGTAGGGAGTCAAATTTATAGTTATAAGTTATAAAAGTACCTAATGTGAAGAAATATTTTTTTAAAAAGTTTATTACTATTTTGATAAATACTTACACATCATTAATTGTTAATTACTACTAATTGTTTTTTTTTTGAATCAGTTTTTAGTTTGAAATACATAAGCATATAACAATTTGTAGACAAAGATTTCCAAACTTTTTTTTGTCATAAGGCCCCCTTTAAAGAAATTAAAAAAGCTATGGATCTCTCATAAAAAGAGAACTGATGCTTAATACAACTAAAAACCTTATTTGCTCTTCATCATCAACTCAGAATATTTAGTATAAATTTCAAATTAAAGTGATTGGCCCCTTTCCAACTTATTGCCCTTTAATTTTCTAGATAGCCTGTTTTGGGAAACCCTGTTATAGAAATTTTCAATTTAATTCAAAATTCATTATTAACCATAACTAATCATAATTTTTGTTGTATTAAATCGATTAAACTTATGTTATTATCAAGTCAAAAATAACTTAGAAGTGATCTGTAACTTTTTCATTAAATTCATTGAAAGTGAATTATTACTGACACAGAAAAAAAATCTATCAGTAAAGTTATATGGCAATTTTGTATTATTATTAAACTGTTACAGCATATGACAAGTGAAGATAACTTTTTTACTGTCATTGTTTACATGTGAAAGGTTTTTCAATAAATTTTAGTAATGTTTTAAAACTTTTAGTGTATAAAACCTTAAAACCTTTTTCTAACTGTTTATATATAGTTAGTTATGTTGAAAATTTCCCATGGGTAGGGTTATGGAGTACATTTCATTTTTTAGGGATGTTGTCAAATTTCCATGGATAAGTAGAATTCTGATTTATTGTTGCTTTGAGAAAAAAAGTTTTTACAGTTGATAACTAAAATAAATATTTTTTCCCTAATTTATCATAGATTTACTTTTGACATAACTAGTATTAGAGTAACTCATATATACGTTCTAGAATCTAGACTAAACATTTATGTCTTTTACAGAGTTGCCATACTCTCAGGATACTTTGTATTTTCAGGATAAAAAGGATTTGAATCTTTCTGAACAACTTATGATAACTTAAAGCAGTTTGATACTTATAAAACAAAGTCTATCTCAGGCTAGTTCATTAAAAAAAATTAAGGGTGGTTCAATGTTAAAAAAAATTGGCCAGTTTTTTGTACTAGTTTTTAATCAGATGAAGTTCATAAACTTATAATATTTTATTATATTATACCTAATAATGTTTCAAAACCTTGATTTTAAAGGTTAAGTTATTTTCTAAATTCTTGTAGCAAAGTTTGTTACACCTTTGAAACAACATTGTTGATTTTGTACTTATTTTAGTTAAAATTTTTCTTAATAAGAACAGAGGTATAAAATTTCAACAACATGGTTATAGTAAATTAGCTCATACTTTGTTTTGAACTCTCGGATGTTTTTCTTAGTAATTAATTATTATCTCATAACACCCTTTTTTGGTTTTTAATCTTATCTTATATAGTTTTTACTAAGCTACAAGATGCTTTTACAAATTTAAATAATTCAAAATAATTTTTGAGATATAGCCGGTCAAAGTCGGAGGCAACAATAGGATCCTTAAGGGAGGCGCAAACTAATCGGCAAATACTAGAAATTATAGTTACCACTATTAGTCAGTAACTGAAAAATGTAAAACTTCAATTAAATTTTGAGTTATACTGATTTAAAAAAATTCCAATGCATTTCATGGACTCACCAGATAAATTTGATTAAAACTAAAAAATGTATCTTCAATTTCAGATTTTAAGCTATTGTCCTCAAACTTTAAGAAGTTTTTTACAAAATAGTAAGAATTTTATTGTATTGTTTACAAAGATTGTTTCCAGTGGAAGGAAAAAACTACTCTTTTTTACATTAATAGGTTATCTAACATTTAGTTAAAATTTTACTCATAAATTTTGAGAAAGTTTGCTTAAAAACTTAGGAGATAATAGATTTTAAAAAAATATTCTATTTTGTTTGACTAACTAGCTTCTTCTCACGGCTGCCATTTAAACTTAGAAACCCTAAAAAACCTGAAAATTGACAAATCTTGAACTTAAAAAGTTTTGATAACTTGTAAAACATGGAATTAAAAAAAAAGTCAAGTTCCTGTCAATCTTCAAATTTAAAATACTTTTTTAGATTTCAAAAATTGTAGTTTTTATTTGACACAATAAACCTAATTTATTTCTTGTTTTTTTGTCAGTGGATACATAACAATAAGAAAAGAAAAAATTGAACTGATATAGAAATAATAATAGTCATATTAACTATGACTAAAGTAAATTAAATAAAACCACCAAAAAAAGTAAATAAAGGAACACTATCATCAAGTCTATTTTGTCAACAAAGGGTTGGTTTTCATTTTTAATTCAAATATTTTCCATTTTATTTAGTCAAAAACATCACAACAAAATTCTATTATTTTCAGCAAATCAAATACTTTTATTTTTGAAAATTTTTTATTATTCATTAAATGTCCAGCAATGACAGATGTTCTTACTATTTTTCATGAATTTTAAGAGATTTTCAATTTTTTTCTTTCCCAGATGACTTCAGAAACTTATGTACACAAGCAGGTGTATGTTCCTTAAAACCTTTCATTAATCTGCCTTCTTGTTAATAAGATATAACTATAGTCAAAAATAGCAATTAAATTGTTGTATAACAATACTTTTATCAAAACTTAGATATGTGATCTTTGCGTTAAAATGTCAACAAAGGACTTTAGTAAAAACCGGATTTTGCTCCAGAAAGTCTAGTACATCTTAGTTGTTCAATATTCTTCTTCAAAGAAACAGATCTTTTATTTATATATGGATTTTTTTACAAAAGTTACACATTTTTTTGGATCTATTACCTTATCTTATTTTAAACCATTTAAGTGTAATTTAATAGTTATTGTTATAGGAGGATATCCATTCTTATACAACAAGGTCTTAATGTAATAATTTTTTTCTTTTAAGAATTCAGTTGTACAGGTTAAATTTGCACGATAGCGTCTGGTTAAGTGAAATTTATGTTTCAAAACCACAATGTGACTGAAAATTTAGATATTGCCAGTATTTTTTTCTTTCTTAAAACAGTAGTTAAAAATTCATTATTCTGTCCATTCACTACTAGTACATCAAAGTAGGACAACCCATTAATGTTTTCATTTTCATAATTTCAAAATTTATTGTCTCATGCTGTTGATTTAATAACTTATTAGAGTTACAGGGCTGCAACAGGGCTGCAGTACACTCAGGGTACTCAAGATATTTTGAAGTTCATGAAAAGATCAGGATGACTTTTAAACCTTTGATTTTTTTTTAAACTCCGAATGGCTAGGACAGTGATAATATTTTAAAAATCTTACGGTAGACATTTTTATAGATCTAAAATGAGATTTAGTTAATTACATTGTTTTATTGTTTTATATAACTTAATTTTGTTCAAGAACATGCTTTTTATTGATTTTGTAATGCTTGTTAAATCTACTTCTATCAGCTAACTTGCTCTAGTTCTTCACTATTCATAGAAATAACATTGTGCTTTTTGTTTTATAATTTAGATAAATATTTTTCGTGATTAGAGTCTACATTAAAAATGTCTTATTGAAATTGAAGTTAAGCAAATTTACATTCAAGTGAGTACTTTATGTGGTAAGATTAAAGTTAGTCAATTTTAATCCAAAAAAAAAACAATTCAAACTGTTTTCTATTATAGATAAGGTTACAAAGATAAATTTTATTGAACGATGAAAAATGCTTTTAGTTCTAGGATCTAGTGCACAAAGAACCTTATATTATTACATAAAACTATCAACAAACTTTATTTTTTGATCTCAGTTGATTAAAACTTTTAATATTTTATCTTTGAAAGTTTTATTTCTCATAAGTTAGTAAACATCTAACACATAAGCATTCACATTCAACCTTCATTTTAACTTTTTATAAGAAAAATGAACATGAGGTATAGTAGTTTTTTCCAAAGCATAAAATGGTTCATTTAGGATTTAAAAAACACTCTGGATGTCTCAGGGCAGTTCAAGGTCACTAAGGGCAGTTTTTTGACTATAGAGTGGCAACCCAGAAGCTATTCAGTTCTTATTCAATTTTAGCCATAAAAAACAGTCATCTATAGACCTTGATGATTTTTAAACCTAAAAAAATCATAAAAATATTGTCTAAGGTAGGACTTATAGGTGAATCCATTGCGACACCATCATGCTGTATAAACATAACATTGTTTAAGGAATTCTATACATCACACAAGGAAATCTTTAGCAACTTAACAACATTTTATTTACTTGAGTAAAATTTTTTTTAGCAAGCACAGTTTTTGTTTGCAAACAACAATTACTGCATTAACGGGTTATATAAACTTTTCACGTCAAATGAGGCAAAAATGTCTTAATACCATTTATGTTTCTAATCCTTTCCACAAAAGAAAAGGAGTCTTTAAACACATAATATTTCAAAACAGGTTCAAGCAGACAGTTAAGGAACATTTAAATTTTATGCTGCTTAGATTTGATCAGAATTTATTATTATTTTTTTTTAATTAAGCTGCTTTTTGTGAGTTTTTAGAAGACTATAAATCCCGGGTCTTACTGAACCAACTGTTTTGATTAGTCCAAAGATATCTTAGCTAATTTTCTTAGTTATAACTAGGTGAAATAAAAACTTATAATATTATTTTATCATTGTTGTCAAAGTTGTCAACTGAACCCAAACTTTAAAACTTTAAAGTACTCTAATGATGACTTGCATTTTTTCTAGGTAGTCATGCTTATCAAAATAACACAACCATTACCTTTATTAAGCTTAAATCGTATATCTACTCCGTGTTGACAAGTTTCTTAAGTCAGTTGAGAAAAAAAAGGAAAATAATCTGCTAAAATGTGAATGTGGTAAAAAAATCTGCATTTGCTGAACATTTAGTCAATAATGAAAGTTGTGCAGAAAATATAAGTTTGGATAGATTTAAAATAATTAAAAGTTATTGTTACATTTCTGATTCAGTTAAAATGGAGCCAATATAAATTTGAAGTAGAAAACTCACCCTTTGTAGGCAAAAGGAATTTGATTATAGTGTTGGTTTAATTACTTAAATCATTTTTTGTATTTATATGTTTTTATTTAATTAGCTTTTAATATATTAGGGTTGCCACTTTACCTGGAAACCTGGAAAAACCTGGATTTTGAAAAATTTTGAAAAACCTGGAATTTTGAACAAAAATTACTTTAAAACCTGGAAAAACCTGAAAATTTTACATATATAATTTGAAAAATTTTGATTTCCACAAAAAATCTACCATATAAATAAAAAATGTTGTCATCATCAAAGTTTTATTTACCAAAATACACATTTAAAGTAGCTTTACATTTTTTTTGTACTAGATAACACAGTTTTTACCTTAAACTTAAGTTTAAACTAAAATAGACTGAAAAACAAGTACTTTAAAAAACCTGGAAAAAATTAAAAAATCTGGAAAAAATTTGTCAAAACTCAGTGGTATCCCTGATATATT